>NW_026440208.1:0-68244 GCF_002870075.4 Lactuca sativa | reverse complement strand
AACAATGCTCAACAAAGCTTTGCATAATTTGTAGACACTTCTGTTGTGGAACTCAAGACTTAAGCAATTCTCATCAAAGCTTTGTTAAATTGCAAAGACTACTTCTATTGTGGAACTCAAGAATTAAACAATGCTCATCAATGCTTTTCTTAAAGTGCATAGACTTATATTGTGGAACTCAAAAATCAAACAATGCTCGTCAAAGCTTTGCTTAAATTGTGTAGACTTCTATTATGGAACTCAAGAATAAAGAAATGCTCATCAAAGCTTTACTAAATTGCAAAGATTACTTCTATTATGGAATTTAAGAATCAAACAACGCTCATCAAAGCTTTTCTAAACTGCATAGACTTCTAATGTGGAACTCAAGAATGAAACAATGCTCATCCAAGCTTTGCTTAAATTGTATAGATTTCTAACTGTGGAACTCAAGAATTAAACCAATGCTCTTCAAAGCATTGCTAAATTGTGAAGACGACTTTTCTTCAGGTACTCAAGAATTAAACAATGCTTATTGAACTAAATTGTGTTGTCTTTTAATGTGGAACTAAAGAATGAAATAATTCTTGTCAATGCCTTGCTTAAATTGCATAGACTTCTATTGTGGAACTTAAGAATTAAACCATGCTTATCAAAGCTTTGCTAAATCGCGAAGACTACTTCTGTTGTGGAACTCACGAATTAAACAACGCTCATGAAATCTTTGCTAAATTGCATAGACTTCTAAGGTGGAACTCAAGAATGAAACAATGCTCATTAGAGCTTTGCTTCAATGTATAGACTTCTATTGTGTAACTCGATAATTAAACAATGCTCTTCAAACCTTTCCTAAATTGCGAAGACGAGTTTTATTGAGCTACTCAAGAATTAAACAATGCTTATTGAACTAAATTGCATAGACTTTAATGTGGAACTAAAGAATGAAATAATTCTTATCAATGCCTTGCTTAAATTGCATAGACTTCTATTATGGAACTTAAGAATTAAACAATGCTTATCAAAGCTTTGCTAAATTGTGAAGACTACTTGTATTGTGGAACTCAAAAAACAATGCATAACAAAGCTTTGCGAAATTGCATAGACTTCTAATGTGGAACTCAAGAATGAAACAATGCTCAACAAAGCTTTGCATAAATTGCAGACACTTCTGTTGTGGAACTCAAGACTTAAGCAATTCTCATCAAAGCTTTGTTAAATTGCAAAGACTACTTCTATTGTGGAACTCAAGAATTAAACAATGCTCATCAATGCTTTTCTTAAAGTGCATAGATTATATTGTGGAACTCAAAAATCAAACAATCCTCGTCAAAGCTTTGCTTAAATTGTGTAGACTTCTATTATGGAACTCAAGAATAAGAAATGCTCATCAAAGCTTTACTAAATTGCAAAGATTACTTCTATTATGGAATTTAAGAATCAAACAACGCTCATCAAAGCTTTTCTAACTGCATAGGACTTCTAATGTGGAACTCAAGAATGAAACAATGCTCATCCAAGCTTTGCTTAAATTGTATAGATTTCTACTGTGGAACTCAAGAATTAAACAATGCTCTTCAAAGCATTGCTAAATTGTGAAGACGACTTTTCTTCAGGTACTCAAGAATTAAACAATGCTTATTGAACTAAATTGTGTTGTCTTTTAATGTGGAACTAAAGAATGAAATAATTCTTGTCAATGCCTTGCTTAAATTGCATAGACTTCTATTGTGGAACTTAAGAATTAAACCAGCCTTATCAAAGCTTTGCTAAATCGCGAAGACTACTTCTGTTGTGGAACTCACGAATTAAACAACGCTCATGAAATCTTTGCTAAATTGCATAGACTTCTAAGGTGGAACTCAAGAATGAAACAATGCTCATTAGAGCTTTGCTTCAAATGTATAGACTTCTATTGTGTAACTCGATAATTAAACAATGCTCTTCAAACCTTTCCTAAATTGCGAAGACGAGTTTTTATTGAAGCTACTCAAGAATTAAACAATGCTTATTGAACTAAATTGCATAGACTTTTAATGTGGAACTAAAGAATGAAATAATTCTTATCAATGCCTTGCTTAAATTGCATAGACTTCTATTATGGAACTTAAGAATTAAACAATGCTTATCAAAGCTTTGCTAAATTGTGAAGACTACTTGTATTGTGGAACTCAAAAACAATGCATAACAAAGCTTTGCTAAATTGCATAGACTTCTAATGTGGAACTCAAGAATGAAACAATGCTCAACAAAGCTTTGCATAATTTGTAGACACTTCTGTTGTGGAACTCAAGACTTAAGCAATTCTCATCAAAGCTTTGTTAAATTGCAAAGACTACTTCTATTGTGGAACTCAAGAATTAAACAATGCTCATCAATGCTTTTCTTAAAGTGCATAGACTTATATTGTGGAACTCAAAAATCAAACAATGCTCGTCAAAGCTTTGCTTAAATTGTGTAGACTTCTATTATGGAACTCAAGAATAAAGAAATGCTCATCAAAGCTTTACTAAATTGCAAAGATTACTTCTATTATGGAATTTAAGAATCAAACAACGCTCATCAAAGCTTTTCTAAACTGCATAGACTTCTAATGTGGAACTCAAGAATGAAACAATGCTCATCCAAGCTTTGCTTAAATTGTATAGATTTCTACTGTGGAACTCAAGAATTAAACAATGCTCTTCAAAGCATTGCTAAATTGTGAAGACGACTTTTCTTCAGGTACTCAAGAATTAAACAATGCTTATTGAACTAAATTGTGTTGTCTTTTAATGTGGAACTAAAGAATGAAATAATTCTTGTCAATGCCTTGCTTAAATTGCATAGACTTCTATTGTGGAACTTAAGAATTAAACCATGCTTATCAAAGCTTTGCTAAATCGCGAAGACTACTTCTGTTGTTGGAACTCACGAATTAAACAACGCTCATGAAATCTTTGCTAAATTGCATAGACTTCTAAGGTGGAACTCAAGAATGAAACAATGCTCATTAGAGCTTTGCTTCAAATGTATAGACTTCTATTGTGTAACTCGATAATTAAACAATGCTCTTCAAACCTTTCCTAAATTGCGAAGACGAGTTTTATTGAGCTACTCAAGAATTAAACAATGCTTATTGAACTAAATTGCATAGACTTTTAATGTGGAACTAAAGAATGAAATAATTCTTATCAATGCCTTGCTTAAATTGCATAGACTTCTATTATGGAACTTAAGAATTAAACAATGCTTATCAAAGCTTTGCTAAATTGTGAAGACTACTTGTATTGTGGAACTCAAAAACAATGCATAACAAAGCTTTGCGAAATTGCATAGACTTCTAATGTGGAACTCAAGAATGAAACAATGCTCAACAAAGCTTTGCATAAATTGCAGACACTTCTGTTGTGGAACTCAAGACTTAAGCAATTCTCATCAAAGCTTTGTTAAATTGCAAAGACTACTTCTATTGTGGAACTCAAGAATTAAACAATGCTCATCAATGCTTTTCTTAAAGTGCATAGACTTATATTGTGGAACTCAAAAATCAAACAATGCTCGTCAAAGCTTTGCTTAAATTGCGTAGACTTCTATTATGGAACTCAAGAATAAAGAAATGCTCATCAAAGCTTTACTAAATTGCAAAGATTACTTCTATTATGGAATTTAAGAATCAAACAACGCTCATCAAAGCTTTTCTAAACTGCATAGACTTCTAATGTGGAACTCAAGAATGAAACAATGCTCATCCAAGCTTTGCTTAAATTGTATAGACTTCTACTGTGGAACTCAAGAATTAAACAATGCTCTTCAAAGCATTGCTAAATTGTGAAGACGACTTTTCTTCAGGTACTCAAGAATTAAACAATGCTTATTGAACTAAATTGTGTTGTCTTTTAATGTGGAACTAAAGAATGAAATAATTCTTGTCAATGCCTTGCTTAAATTGCATAGACTTCTATTGTGGAACTTAAGAATTAAACCATGCTTATCAAAGCTTTGCTAAATCGCGAAGACTACTTCTGTTGTGGAACTCACGAATTAAACAACGCTCATGAAATCTTTGCTAAATTGCATAGACTTCTAAGGTGGAACTCAAGAATGAAACAATGCTCATTAGAGCTTTGCTTCAAATGTATAGACTTCTATTGTGTAACTCGATAATTAAACAATGCTCTTCAAACCTTTCCTAAATTGCGAAGACGAGTTTTATTGAGCTACTCAAGAATTAAACAATGCTTATTGAACTAAATTGCATAGACTTTTAATGTGGAACTAAAGAATGAAATAATTCTTATCAATGCCTTGCTTAAATAGCATAGACTTCTATTATGGAACTTAAGAATTAAACAATGCTTATCAAAGCTTTGCTAAATTGTGAAGACTACTTGTATTGTGGAACTCAAAAAACAATGCATAACAAAGCTTTGCTAAATTGCATAGACTTCTAATGTGGAACTCAAGAATGAAACAATGCTCAACAAAGCTTTGCATAAATTGCAGGACACTTCTGTTGTGGAACTCAAGACTTAAGCAATTCTCATCAAAGCTTTGTTAAATTGCAAAGGACTACTTCTATTGTGGAACTCAAGAATTAAACAATGCTCATCAATGCTTTTCTTAAAGTGCATAGACTTATATTGTGGAACTCATAAATCAAACAATGCTCGTCAAAGCTTTGCTTAAATTGCGTAGACTTCTATTATGGAACTCAAGAATAAAGAAATGCGCATCAAAGCTTTACTAAAATTGCAAAGATTACTTCTATTATGGAATTTAAGAATCAAACAACGCTCATCAAAGCTTTTCTAAACTGCATAGACTTCTAATGTGGAACTCAAGAATGAAACAATGCTCATCCAAGCTTTGCTTAAATTGTATAGACTTCTACTGTGGAACTCAAGAATTAAACAATGCTCTTCAAAGCATTGCTAAATTGTGAAGACGACTTTTCTTCAGGTACCTCAAGAATTAAGCAATGCTTATTGAACTAAATTGTGTTGTCTTTTAATGTGGAACTAAAGAATGAAATAATTCTTGTCAATGCCTTGCTTAAATTGCATAGACTTCTATTGTGGAACTTAAGAATTAAACCATGCTTATCAAAGCTTTGCTAAATCGCGAAGACTACTTCTGTTGTGGAACTCACGAATTAAACAACGCTCATGAAATCTTTGCTAAATTGCATAGACTTCTAAGGTGGAACTCAAGAATGAAACAATGCTCATTAGAGCTTTGCTTCAAATGTATAGACTTCTATTGTGTAACTCGATAATTAAACAATGCTCTTCAAACCTTTCCTAAATTGCGAAGACGAGTTTTATTGAGCTACTCAAGAATTAAACAATGCTTATTGAACTAAATTGCATAGACTTTTAATGTGGAACTAAAGAATGAAATAATTCTTATCAATGCCTTGCTTAAATTGCATAGACTTCTATTATGGAACTTAAGAATTAAACAATGCTTATCAAAGCTTTGCTAAATTGTGAAGACTACTTGTATTGTGGAACTCAAAAAACAATGCATAACAAAGCTTTGCTAAATTGCATAGACTTCTAATGTGGAACTCAAGAATGAAACAATGCTCAACAAAGCTTTGCATAAATTGCAGACACTTCTGTTGTGGAACTCAAGACTTAAGCAATTCTCATCAAAGCTTTGTTAAATTGCAAAGACTACTTCTATTGTGGAACTCAAGAATTAAACAATGCTCATCAATGCTTTTCTTAAAGTGCATAGACTTATATTGTGGAACTCATAAATCAAACAATGCTCGTCAAAGCTTTGCTTAAATTGCGTAGACTTCTATTATGGAACTCAAGAATAAAGAAATGCTCATCAAAGCTTTACTAAATTGCAAAGATTACTTCTATTATGGAATTTAAGAATCAAACAACGCTCATCAAAGCTTTTCTAAACTGCATAGACTTCTAATGTGGAACTCAAGAATGAAACAATGCTCATCCAAGCTTTGCTTAAATTGTATAGACTTCTACTGTGGAACTCAAGAATTAAACAATGCTCTTCAAAGCATTGCTAAATTGTGAAGACGACTTTTCTTCAGGTACTCAAGAATTAAACAATGCTTATTGAACTAAATTGTGTTGTCTTTTAATGTGGAACTAAAGAATGAAATAATTCTTGTCAATGCCTTGCTTAAATTGCATAGACTTCTATTGTGGAACTTAAGAATTAAACCATGCTTATCAAAGCTTTGCTAAATCGCGAAGACTACTTCTGTTGTGGAACTCACGAATTAAACAACGCTCATGAAATCTTTGCTAAATTGCATAGAGTTCTAAGGTGGAACTCAAGAATGAAACAATGCTCATTAGAGCTTTGCTTCAAATGTATAGACTTCTATTGTGTAACTCGATAATTAAACAATGCTCTTCAAACCTTTCCTAAATTGCGAAGACGAGTTTTATTGAGCTACTCAAGAATTAAACAATGCTTATTGAACTAAATTGCATAGACTTTTAATGTGGAACTAAAGAATGAAATAATTCTTATCAATGCCTTGCTTAAATTGCATAGACTTCTATTATGGAACTTAAGAATTAAACAATGCTTATCAAAGCTTTGCTAAATTGTGAAGACTACTTGTATTGTGGAACTCAAAAAACAATGCATAACAAAGCTTTGCTAAATTGCATAGACTTCTAATGTGGAACTCAAGAATGAAACAATGCTCAACAAAGCTTTGCATAAATTGCAGACACTTCTGTTGTGGAACTCAAGACTTAAGCAATTCTCATCAAAGCTTTGTTAAATTGCAAAGACTACTTCTATTGTGGAACTCAAGAATTAAACAATGCTCATCAATGCTTTTCTTAAAGTGCATAGACTTATATTGTGGAACTCATAAATCAAACAATGCTCGTCAAAGCTTTGCTTAAATTGCGTAGACTTCTATTATGGAACTCAAGAATAAAGAAATGCTCATCAAAGCTTTACTAAATTGCAAAGATTACTTCTATTATGGAATTTAAGAATCAAACAACGCTCATCAAAGCTTTTCTAAACTGCATAGACTTCTAATGTGGAACTCAAGAATGAAACAATGCTCATCCAAGCTTTGCTTAAATTGTATAGACTTCTACTGTGGAACTCAAGAATTAAACAATGCTCTTCAAAGCATTGCTAAATTGTGAAGACGACTTTTCTTCAGGTACTCAAGAATTAAACAATGCTTATTGAACTAAATTGTGTTGTCTTTTAATGTGGAACTAAAGAATGAAATAATTCTTGTCAATGCCTTGCTTAAATTGCATAGACTTCTATTGTGGAACTTAAGAATTAAACCATGCTTATCAAAGCTTTGCTAAATCGCGAAGACTACTTCTGTTGTGGAACTCACGACTTAAACAACGCTCATGAAATCTTTGCTAAATTGCATAGACTTCTAAGGTGGAACTCAAGAATGAAACAATGCTCATTAGAGCTTTGCTTCAAATGTATAGACTTCTATTGTGTAACTCGATAATTAAACAATGCTCTTCAAACCTTTCCTAAATTGCGAAGACGAGTTTTATTGAGCTACTCAAGAATTAAACAATGCTTATTGAACTAAATTGCATAGACTTTTAATGTGGAACTAAAGAATGAAATAATTCTTATCAATGCCTTGCTTAAATTGCATAGACTTCTATTATGGAACTTAAGAATTAAACAATGCTTATCAAAGCTTTGCTAAATTGTGAAGACTACTTGTATTGTGGAACTCAAAAAACAATGCATAACAAAGCTTTGCTAAATTGCATAGACTTCTAATGTGGAACTCAAGAATGAAACAATGCTCAACAAAGCTTTGCATAAATTGCAGACACTTCTGTTGTGGAACTCAAGACTTAAGCAATTCTCATCAAAGCTTTGTTAAATTGCAAAGACTACTTCTATTGTGGAACTCAAGAATTAAACAATGCTCATCAATGCTTTTCTTAAAGTGCATAGACTTATATTGTGGAACTCATAAATCAAACAATGCTCGTCAAAGCTTTGCTTAAATTGCGTAGACTTCTATTATGGAACTCAAGAATAAAGAAATGCTCATCAAAGCTTTACTAAATTGCAAAGATTACTTCTATTATGGAATTTAAGAATCAAACAACGCTCATCAAAGCTTTTCTAAACTGCATAGACTTCTAATGTGGAACTCAAGAATGAAACAATGCTCATCCAAGCTTTGCTTAAATTGTACAGACTTCTACTGTGGAACTCAAGAATTAAACAATGCTCTTCAAAGCATTGCTAAATTGTGAAGACGACTTTTCTTCAGGTACTCAAGAATTAAACAATGCTTATTGAACTAAATTGTGTTGTCTTTTAATGTGGAACTAAAGAATGAAATAATTCTTGTCAATGCCTTGCTTAAATTGCATAGACTTCTATTGTGGAACTTAAGAATTAAACCATGCTTATCAAAGCTTTGCTAAATCGCGAAGACTACTTCTGTTGTGGAACTCACGAATTAAACAACGCTCATGAAATCTTTGCTAAATTGCATAGACTTCTAAGGTGGAACTCAAGAATGAAACAATGCTCATTAGAGCTTTGCTTCAAATGTATAGACTTCTATTGTGTAACTCGATAATTAAACAATGCTCTTCAAACCTTTCCTAAATTGCGAAGACGAGTTTTATTGAGCTACTCAAGAATTAAACAATGCTTATTGAACTAAATTGCATAGACTTTTAATGTGGAACTAAAGAATGAAATAATTCTTATCAATGCCTTGCTTAAATTGCATAGACTTCTATTATGGAACTTAAGAATTAAACAATGCTTATCAAAGCTTTGCTAAATTGTGAAGACTACTTGTATTGTGGAACTCAAAAAACAATGCATAACAAAGCTTTGCTAAATTGCATAGACTTCTAATGTGGAACTCAAGAATGAAACAATGCTCAACAAAGCTTTGCATAAATTGCAGACACTTCTGTTGTGGAACTCAAGACTTAAGCAATTCTCATCAAAGCTTTGTTAAATTGCAAAGACTACTTCTATTGTGGAACTCAAGAATTAAACAATGCTCATCAATGCTTTTCTTAAAGTGCATAGACTTATATTGTGGAACTCATAAATCAAACAATGCTCGTCAAAGCTTTGCTTAAATTGCGTAGACTTCTATTATGGAACTCAAGAATAAAGAAATGCTCCTCAAAGCTTTACTAAATTGCAAAGATTACTTCTATTATGGAATTTAAGAATCAAACAACGCTCATCAAAGCTTTTCTAAACTGCATAGACTTCTAATGTGGAACTCAAGAATGAAACAATGCTCATCCAAGCTTTGCTTAAATTGTATAGACTTCTACTGTGGAACTCAAGAATTAAACAATGCTCTTCAAAGCATTGCTAAATTGTGAAGACGACTTTTCTTCAGGTACTCAAGAATTAAACAATGCTTATTGAACTAAATTGTGTTGTCTTTTAATGTGGAACTAAAGAATGAAATAATTCTTGTCAATGCCTTGCTTAAATTGCATAGACTTCTATTGTGGAACTTAAGAATTAAACCATGCTTATCAAAGCTTTGCTAAATCGCGAAGACTACTTCTGTTGTGGAACTCACGAATTAAACAACGCTCATGAAATCTTTGCTAAATTGCATAGACTTCTAAGGTGGAACTCAAGAATGAAACAATGCTCATTAGAGCTTTGCTTCAAATGTATAGACTTCTATTGTGTAACTTGATAATTAAACAATGCTCTTCAAACCTTTCCTAAATTGCGAAGACGAGTTTTATTGAGCTACTCAAGAATTAAACAATGCTTATTGAACTAAATTGCATAGACTTTTAATGTGGAACTAAAGAATGAAATAATTCTTATCAATGCCTTGCTTAAATTGCATAGACTTCTATTATGGAACTTAAGAATTAAACAATGCTTATCAAAGCTTTGCTAAATTGTGAAGACTACTTGTATTGTGGAACTCAAAAAACAATGCATAACAAAGCTTTGCTAAATTGCATAGACTTCTAATGTGGAACTCAAGAATGAAACAATGCTCAACAAAGCTTTGCATAAATTGCAGACACTTCTGTTGTGGAACTCAAGACTTAAGCAATTCTCATCAAAGCTTTGTTAAATTGCAAAGACTACTTCTATTGTGGAACTCAAGAATTAAACAATGCTCATCAATGCTTTTCTTAAAGTGCATAGACTTATATTGTGGAACTCATAAATCAAACAATGCTCGTCAAAGCTTTGCTTAAATTGCGTAGACTTCTATTATGGAACTCAAGAATAAAGAAATGCTCATCAAAGCTTTACTAAATTGCAAAGATTACTTCTATTATGGAATTTAAGAATCAAACAACGCTCATCAAAGCTTTTCTAAACTGCATAGACTTCTAATGTGGAACTCAAGAATGAAACAATGCTCATCCAAGCTTTGCTTAAATTGTATAGACTTCTACTGTGGAACTCAAGAATTAAACAATGCTCTTCAAAGCATTGCTAAATTGTGAAGACGACTTTTCTTCAGGTACTCAAGAATTAAACAATGCTTATTGAACTAAATTGTGTTGTCTTTTAATGTGGAACTAAAGAATGAAATAATTCTTGTCAATGCCTTGCTTAAATTGCATAGACTTCTATTGTGGAACTTAAGAATTAAACCATGCTTATCAAAGCTTTGCTAAATCGCGAAGACTACTTCTGTTGTGGAACTCACGAATTAAACAACGCTCATGAAATCTTTGCTAAATTGCATAGACTTCTAAGGTGGAACTCAAGAATGAAACAATGCTCATTAGAGCTTTGCTTCAAATGTATAGACTTCTATTGTGTAACTCGATAATTAAACAATGCTCTTCAAACCTTTCCTAAATTGCGAAGACGAGTTTTATTGAGCTACTCAAGAATTAAACAATGCTTATTGAACTAAATTGCATAGACTTTTAATGTGGAACTAAAGAATGAAATAATTCTTATCAATGCCTTGCTTAAATTGCATCGACTTCTATTATGGAACTTAAGAATTAAACAATGCTTATCAAAGCTTTGCTAAATTGTGAAGACTACTTGTTTTGTGGAACTCAAAAAACAATGCATAACAAAGCTTTGCTAAATTGCATAGACTTCTAATGTGGAACTCAAGAATGAAACAATGCTCAACAAAGCTTTGCATAAATTGCAGACACTTCTGTTGTGGAACTCAAGACTTAAGCAATTCTCATCAAAGCTTTGTTAAATTGCAAAGACTACTTCTATTGTGGAACTCAAGAATTAAACAATGCTCATCAATGCTTTTCTTAAAGTGCATAGACTTATATTGTGGAACTCAAAAATCAAACAATGCTCGTCAAAGCTTTGCTTAAATTGCGTAGACTTCTATTATGGAACTCAAGAATAAAGAAATGCTCATCAAAGCTTTACTAAATTGCAAAGATTACTTCTATTATGGAATTTAAGAATCAAACAACGCTCATCAAAGCTTTTCTAAACTGCATAGACTTCTAATGTGGAACTCAAGAATGAAACAATGCTCATCCAAGCCTTGCTTAAATTGTATAGACTTCTACTGTGGAACTCAAGAATTAAACAATGCTCTTCAAAGCATTGCTAAATTGTGAAGACGACTTTTCTTCAGGTACTCAAGAATTAAACAATGCTTATTGAACTAAATTGTGTTGTCTTTTAATGTGGAACTAAAGAATGAAATAATTCTTGTCAATGCCTTGCTTAAATTGCATAGACTTCTATTGTGGAACTTAAGAATTAAACCATGCTTATCAAAGCTTTGCTAAATCGCGAAGACTACTTCTGTTGTGGAACTCACGAATTAAACAACGCTCATGAAATCTTTGCTAAATTGCATAGACTTCTAAGGTGGAACTCAAGAATGAAACAATGCTCATTAGAGCTTTGCTTCAAATGTATAGACTTCTATTGTGTAACTCGATAATTAAACAATGCTCTTCAAACCTTTCCTAAATTGCGAAGACGAGTTTTATTGAGCTACTCAAGAATTAAACAATGCTTATTGAACTAAATTGCATAGACTTTTAATGTGGAACTAAAGAATGAAATAATTCTTATCAATGCCTTGCTTAAATTGCATAGACTTCTATTATGGAACTTAAGAATTAAACAATGCTTATCAAAGCTTTGCTAAATTGTGAAGACTACTTGTATTGTGGAACTCAAAAAACAATGCATAACAAAGCTTTGCTAAATTGCATAGACTTCTAATGTGGAACTCAAGAATGAAACAATGCTCAACAAAGCTTTGCATAAATTGCAGACACTTCTGTTGTGGAACTCAAGACTTAAGCAATTCTCATCAAAGCTTTGTTAAATTGCAAAGACTACTTCTATTGTGGAACTCAAGAATTAAACAATGCTCATCAATGCTTTTCTTAAAGTGCATAGACTTATATTGTGGAACTCATAAATCAAACAATGCTCGTCAAAGCTTTGCTTAAATTGCGTAGACTTCTATTATGGAACTCAAGAATAAAGAAATGCTCATCAAAGCTTTACTAAATTGCAAAGATTACTTCTATTATGGAATTTAAGAATCAAACAACGCTCATCAAAGCTTTTCTAAACTGCATAGACTTCTAATGTGGAACTCAAGAATGAAACAATGCTCATCCAAGCTTTGCTTAAATTGTATAGACTTCTACTGTGGAACTCAAGAATTAAACAATGCTCTTCAAAGCATTGCTAAATTGTGAAGACGACTTTTCTTCAGGTACTCAAGAATTAAACAATGCTTATTGAACTAAATTGTGTTGTCTTTTAATGTGGAACTAAAGAATGAAATAATTCTTGTCAATGCCTTGCTTAAATTGCATAGACTTCTATTGTGGAACTTAAGAATTAAACCATGCTTATCAAAGCTTTGCTAAATCGCGAAGACTACTTCTGTTGTGGAACTCACGAATTAAACAACGCTCATGAAATCTTTGCTAAATTGCATAGACTTCTAAGGTGGAACTCAAGAATGAAACAATGCTCATTAGAGCTTTGCTTCAAATGTATAGACTTCTATTGTGTAACTCGATAATTAAACAATGCTCTTCAAACCTTTCCTAAATTGCGAAGACGAGTTTTATTGAGCTACTCAAGAATTAAACAATGCTTATTGAACTAAATTGCATAGACTTTTAATGTGGAACTAAAGAATGAAATAATTCTTATCAATGCCTTGCTTAAATTGCATAGACTTCTATTATGGAACTTAAGAATTAAACAATGCTTATCAAAGCTTTGCTAAATTGTGAAGACTACTTGTATTGTGGAACTCAAAAAACAATGCATAACAAAGCTTTGCTAAATTGCATAGACTTCTAATGTGGAACTCAAGAATGAAACAATGCTCAACAAAGCTTTGCATAAATTGCAGACACTTCTGTTGTGGAACTCAAGACTTAAGCAATTCTCATCAAAGCTTTGTTAAATTGCAAAGACTACTTCTATTGTGGAACTCAAGAATTAAACAATGCTCATCAATGCTTTTCTTAAAGTGCATAGACTTATATTGTGGAACTCATAAATCAAACAATGCTCGTCAAAGCTTTGCTTAAATTGCGTAGACTTCTATTATGGAACTCAAGAATAAAGAAATGCTCATCAAAGCTTTACTAAATTGCAAAGATTACTTCTATTATGGAATTTAAGAATCAAACAACGCTCATCAAAGCTTTTCTAAACTGCATAGACTTCTAATGTGGAACTCAAGAATGAAACAATGCTCATCCAAGCTTTGCTTAAATTGTATAGACTTCTACTGTGGAACTCAAGAATTAAACAATGCTCTTCAAAGCATTGCTAAATTGTGAAGACGACTTTTCTTCAGGTACTCAAGAATTAAACAATGCTTATTGAACTAAATTGTGTTGTCTTTTAATGTGGAACTAAAGAATGAAATAATTCTTGTCAATGCCTTGCTTAAATTGCATAGACTTCTATTGTGGAACTTAAGAATTAAACCATGCTTATCAAAGCTTTGCTAAATCGCGAAGACTACTTCTGTTGTGGAACTCACGAATTAAACAACGCTCATGAAATCTTTGCTAAATTGCATAGACTTCTAAGGTGGAACTCAAGAATGAAACAATGCTCATTAGAGCTTTGCTTCAAATGTATAGACTTCTATTGTGTAACTCGATAATTAAACAATGCTCTTCAAACCTTTCCTAAATTGCGAAGACGAGTTTTATTGAGCTACTCAAGAATTAAACAATGCTTATTGAACTAAATTGCATAGACTTTTAATGTGGAACTAAAGAATGAAATAATTCTTATCAATGCCTTGCTTAAATTGCATAGACTTCTATTATGGAACTTAAGAATTAAACAATGCTTATCAAAGCTTTGCTAAATTGTGAAGACTACTTGTATTGTGGAACTCAAAAAACAATGCATAACAAAGCTTTGCTAAATTGCATAGACTTCTAATGTGGAACTCAAGAATGAAACAATGCTCAACAAAGCTTTGCATAAATTGCAGACACTTCTGTTGTGGAACTCAAGACTTAAGCAATTCTCATCAAAGCTTTGTTAAATTGCAAAGACTACTTCTATTGTGGAACTCAAGAATTAAACAATGCTCATCAATGCTTTTCTTAAAGTGCATAGACTTATATTGTGTTACTCAAAAATCAAACAATGCTCGTCAAAGCTTTGCTTAAATTGCGTAGACTTCTATTATGGAACTCAAGAATAAAGAAATGCTCATCAAAGCTTTACTAAATTGCAAAGATTACTTCTATTATGGAATTTAAGAATCAAACAACGCTCATCAAAGCTTTTCTAAACTGCATAGACTTCTAATGTGGAACTCAAGAATGAAACAATGCTCATCCAAGCCTTGCTTAAATTGTATAGACTTCTACTGTGGAACTCAAGAATTAAACAATGCTCTTCAAAGCATTGCTAAATTGTGAAGACGACTTTTCTTGAGGTACTCAAGAATTAAACAATGCTTATTGAACTAAATTGTGTTGTCTTTTAATGTGGAACTAAAGAATGAAATAATTCTTGTCAATGCCTTGCTTAAATTGCATAGACTTCTATTGTGGAACTTAAGAATTAAACCATGCTTATCAAAGCTTTGCTAAATCGCGAAGACTACTTCTGTTGTGGAACTCACGAATTAAACAACGCTCATGAAATCTTTGCTAAATTGCATAGACTTCTAAGGTGGAACTCAAGAATGAAACAATGCTCATTAGAGCTTTGCTTCAAATGTATAGACTTCTATTGTGTAACTCGATAATTAAACAATGCTCTTCAAACCTTTCCTAAATTGCGAAGACGAGTTTTATTGAGCTACTCAAGAATTAAACAATGCTTATTGAACTAAATTGCATAGACTTTTAATGTGGAACTAAAGAATGAAATAATTCTTATCAATGCCTTGCTTAAATTGCATAGACTTCTATTATGGAACTTAAGAATTAAACAATGCTTATCAAAGCTTTGCTAAATTGTGAAGACTACTTGTATTGTGGAACTCAAAAAACAATGCATAACAAAGCTTTGCTAAATTGCATAGACTTCTAATGTGGAACTCAAGAATGAAACAATGCTCAACAAAGCTTTGCATAAATTGCAGACACTTCTGTTGTGGAACTCAAGACTTAAGCAATTCTCATCAAAGCTTTGTTAAATTGCAAAGACTACTTCTATTGTGGAACTCAAGAATTAAACAATGCTCATCAATGCTTTTCTTAAAGTGCATAGACTTATATTGTGGAACTCAAAAATCAAACAATGCTCGTCAAAGCTTTGCTTAAATTGCGTAGACTTCTATTATGGAACTCAAGAATAAAGAAATGCTCATCAAAGCTTTACTAAATTGCAAAGATTACTTCTATTATGGAATTTAAGAATCAAACAACGCTCATCAAAGCTTTTCTAAACTGCATAGACTTCTAATGTGGAACTCAAGAATGAAACAATGCTCATCCAAGCTTTGCTTAAATTGTATAGACTTCTACTGTGGAACTCAAGAATTAAACAATGCTCTTCAAAGCATTGCTAAATTGTGAAGACGACTTTTCTTCAGGTACTCAAGAATTAAACAATGCTTATTGAACTAAATTGTGTTGTCTTTTAATGTGGAACTAAAGAATGAAATAATTCTTGTCAATGCCTTGCTTAAATTGCATAGACTTCTATTGTGGAACTTAAGAATTAAACCATGCTTATCAAAGCTTTGCTAAATCGCGAAGACTACTTCTGTTGTGGAACTCACGAATTAAACAACGCTCATGAAATCTTTGCTAAATTGCATAGACTTCTAAGGTGGAACTCAAGAATGAAACAATGCTCATTAGAGCTTTGCTTCAAATGTATAGACTTCTATTGTGTAACTCGATAATTAAACAATGCTCTTCAAACCTTTCCTAAATTGCGAAGACGAGTTTTATTGAGCTACTCAAGAATTAAACAATGCTTATTGAACTAAATTGCATAGACTTTTAATGTGGAACTAAAGAATGAAATAATTCTTATCAATGCCTTGCTTAAATTGCATAGACTTCTATTATGGAACTTAAGAATTAAACAATGCTTATCAAAGCTTTGCTAAATTGTGAAGACTACTTGTATTGTGGAACTCAAAAAACAATGCATAACAAAGCTTTGCTAAATTGCATAGACTTCTAATGTTGAACTCAAGAATGAAACAATGCTCAACAAAGCTTTGCATAAATTGCAGACACTTCTGTTGTGGAACTCAAGACTTAAGCAATTCTCATCAAAGCTTTGTTAAATTGCAAAGACTACTTCTATTGTGGAACTCAAGAATTAAACAATGCTCATCAATGCTTTTCTTAAAGTGCATAGACTTATATTGTGGAACTCATAAATCAAACAATGCTCGTCAAAGCTTTGCTTAAATTGCGTAGACTTCTATTATGGAACTCAAGAATAAAGAAATGCTCATCAAAGCTTTACTAAATTGCAAAGATTACTTCTATTATGGAATTTAAGAATCAAACAACGCTCATCAAAGCTTTTCTAAACTGCATAGACTTCTAATGTGGAACTCAAGAATGAAACAATGCTCATCCAAGCCTTGCTTAAATTGTATAGACTTCTACTGTGGAACTCAAGAATTAAACAATGCTCTTCAAAGCATTGCTAAATTGTGAAGACGACTTTTCTTCAGGTACTCAAGAATTAAACAATGCTTATTGAACTAAATTGTGTTGTCTTTTAATGTGGAACTAAAGAATGAAATAATTCTTGTCAATGCCTTGCTTAAATTGCATAGACTTCTATTGTGGAACTTAAGAATTAAACCATGCTTATCAAAGCTTTGCTAAATCGCGAAGACTACTTCTG
Source organism: Lactuca sativa (assembly GCF_002870075.4). Lineage (NCBI taxonomy): Eukaryota > Viridiplantae > Streptophyta > Magnoliopsida > Asterales > Asteraceae > Lactuca > Lactuca sativa. Next base: position 50,973 of record NW_026440208.1, on the reverse strand, counting down.
TTGTGGAACTCACGAATTAAACAACGCTCATGAAATCTTTGCTAAATTGCATAGACTTCTAAGGTGGAACTCAAGAATGAAACAATGCTCATTAGAGCTTTGCTTCAAATGTATAGACTTCTATTGTGTAACTCGATAATTAAACAATGCTCTTCAAACCTTTCCTAAATTGCGAAGACGAGTTTTATTGAGCTACTCAAGAATTAAACAATGCTTATTGAACTAAATTGCATAGACTTTTAATGTGGAACTAAAGAATGAAATAATTCTTATCAATGCCTTGCTTAAATTGCATAGACTTCTATTATGGAACTTAAGAATTAAACAATGCTTATCAAAGCTTTGCTAAATTGTGAAGACTACTTGTATTGTGGAACTCAAAAAACAATGCATAACAAAGCTTTGCTAAATTGCATAGACTTCTAATGTGGAACTCAAGAATGAAACAATGCTCAACAAAGCTTTGCATAAATTGCAGACACTTCTGTTGTGGAACTCAAGACTTAAGCAATTCTCATCAAAGCTTTGTTAAATTGCAAAGACTACTTCTATTGTGGAACTCAAGAATTAAACAATGCTCATTAATGCTTTTCTTAAAGTGCATAGACTTATATTGTGTTACTCAAAAATCAAACAATGCTCGTCAAAGCTTTGCTTAAATTGCGTAGACTTCTATTATGGAACTCAAGAATAAAGAAATGCTCATCAAAGCTTTACTAAATTGCAAAGATTACTTCTATTATGGAATTTAAGAATCAAACAACGCTCATCAAAGCTTTTCTAAACTGCATAGACTTCTAATGTGGAACTCAAGAATGAAACAATGCTCATCCAAGCCTTGCTTAAATTGTATAGACTTCTACTGTGGAACTCAAGAATTAAACAATGCTCTTCAAAGCATTGCTAAATTGTGAAGACGACTTTTCTTGAGGTACTCAAGAATTAAACAATGCTTATTGAACTAAATTGTGTTGTCTTTTAATGTGGAACTAAAGAATGAAATAATTCTTGTCAATGCCTTGCTTAAATTGCATAGACTTCTATTGTGGAACTTAAGAATTAAACCATGCTTATCAAAGCTTTGCTAAATCGCGAAGACTACTTCTGTTGTGGAACTCACGAATTAAACAACGCTCATGAAATCTTTGCTAAATTGCATAGACTTCTAAGGTGGAACTCAAGAATGAAACAATGCTCATTAGAGCTTTGCTTCAAATGTATAGACTTCTATTGTGTAACTCGATAATTAAACAATGCTCTTCAAACCTTTCCTAAATTGCGAAGACGAGTTTTATTGAGCTACTCAAGAATTAAACAATGCTTATTGAACTAAATTGCATAGACTTTTAATGTGGAACTAAAGAATGAAATAATTCTTATCAATGCCTTGCTTAAATTGCATAGACTTCTATTATGGAACTTAAGAATTAAACAATGCTTATCAAAGCTTTGCTAAATTGTGAAGACTACTTGTATTGTGGAACTCAAAAAACAATGCATAACAAAGCTTTGCGAAATTGCATAGACTTCTAATGTGGAACTCAAGAATGAAACAATGCTCAACAAAGCTTTACATAAATTGCAGACACTTCTGTTGTGGAACTCAAGACTTAAGCAATTCTCATCAAAGCTTTGTTAAATTGCAAAGACTACTTCTATTGTGGAACTCAAGAATTAAACAATGCTCATCAATGCTTTTCTTAAAGTGCATAGACTTATATTGTGGAACTCAAAAATCAAACAATGCTCGTCAAAGCTTTGCTTAAATTGTGTAGACTTCTATTATGGAACTCAAGAATAAAGAAATGCTCATCAAAGCTTTACTAAATTGCAAAGATTACTTCTATTATGGAATTTAAGAATCAAACAACGCTCATCAAAGCTTTTCTAAACTGCATAGACTTCTAATGTGGAACTCAAGAATGAAACAATGCTCATCCAAGCTTTGCTTAAATTGTATAGACTTCTACTGTGGAACTCAAGAATTAAACAATGCTCTTCAAAGCATTGCTAAATTGTGAAGACGACTTTTCTTGAGGTACTCAAGAATTAAACAATGCTTATTTAACTAAATTGTGTTGTCTTTTAATGTGGAACTAAAGAATGAAATAATTCTTGTCAATGCCTTGCTTAAATTGCATAGACTTCTATTGTGGAACTTAAGAATTAAACCATGCTTATCAAAGCTTTGCTAAATCGCGAAGACTACTTCTGTTGTGGAACTCACGAATTAAACAACGCTCATGAAATCTTTGCTAAATTGCATAGACTTCTAAGGTGGAACTCAAGAATGAAACAATGCTCATTAGAGCTTTGCTTCAAATGTATAGACTTCTATTGTGTAACTCGATAATTAAACAATGCTCTTCAAACCTTTCCTAAATTGCGAAGACGAGTTTTATTGAGCTACTCAAGAATTAAACAATGCTTATTGAACTAAATTGCATAGACTTTTAATGTGGAACTAAAGAATGAAATAATTCTTATCAATGCCTTGCTTAAATTGCATAGACTTCTATTATGGAACTTAAGAATTAAACAATGCTTATCAAAGCTTTGCTAAATTGTGAAGACTACTTGTATTGTGGAACTCAAAAAACAATGCATAACAAAGCTTTGCGAAATTGCATAGACTTCTAATGTGGAACTCAAGAATGAAACAATGCTCAACAAAGCTTTGCATAAATTGCAGACACTTCTGTTGTGGAACTCAAGACTTAAGCAATTCTCATCAAAGCTTTGTTAAATTGCAAAGACTACTTCTATTGTGGACTCAAGAATTAAACAATGCTCATCAATGCTTTTCTTAAAGTGCATAGACTTATATTGTGGAACTCATAAATCAAACAATCCTCGTCAAAGCTTTGCTTAAATTGCGTAGACTTCTATTATGGAACTCAAGAATAAAGAAATGCTCATCAAAGCTTTACTAAATTGCAAAGATTACTTCTATTATGGAATTTAAGAATCAAACAACCCTCATGAAAGCTTTTCTAAACTGCATAGACTTCTAATGTGGAACTCAAGAATGAAACAATGCTCATCCAAGCTTTGCTTAAATTGTATAGACTTCTACTGTGGAACTCAAGAATTAAACAATGCTCTTCAAAGCATTGCTAAATTGTGAAGACGACTTTTCTTGAGGTACTCAAGAATTAAACAATGCTTATTGAACTAAATTGTGTTGTCTTTTAATGTCAAACTAAAGAATGAAATAATTCTTGTCAATGCCTTGCTTAAATTGCATAGACTTCTATTGTGGAACTTAAGAATTAAACCATGCTTATCAAAGCTTTGCTAAATCGCGAAGACTACTTCTGTTGTGGAACTCACGAATTAAACAACGCTCATGAAATCTTTGCTAAATTGCATAGACTTCTAAGGTGGAACTCAAGAATGAAACAATGCTCATTAGAGCTTTGCTTCAAATGTATAGACTTCTATTGTGTAACTCGATAATTAAACAATGCTCTTCAAACCTTTCCTAAATTGCGAAGACGAGTTTTATTGAGCTACTCAAGAATTAAACAATGCTTATTGAACTAAATTGCATAGACTTTTAATGTGGAACTAAAGAATGAAATAATTCTTATCAATGCCTTGCTTAAATTGCATAGACTTCTATTATGGAACTTAAGAATTAAACAATGCTTATCAAAGCTTTGCTAAATTGTGAAGACTACTTGTATTGTGGAACTCAAAAAACAATGCATAACTAAACTTTGCTAAATTGCATAGACTTCTAATGTGAAACTCAAGAATGAAACAATGCTCAACAAAGCTTTGCATAAATTGCAGACACTTCTGTTGTGGAACTCAAGACTTAAGCAATTCTCATCAAAGCTTTGTTAAATTGCAAAGACTACTTCTATTGTGGAACTCAAGAATTAAACAATGCTCATCAATGCTTTTCTTAAAGTGCATAGACTTATATTGTGTTACTCAAAAATCAAACAATGCTCGTCAAAGCTTTGCTTAAATTGCGTAGACTTCTATTATGGAACTCAAGAATAAAGAAATGCTCATCAAAGCTTTACTAAATTGCAAAGATTACTTCTATTATGGAATTTAAGAATCAAACATCGCTCATCAAAGCTTTTCTAAACTGCATAGACTTCTAATGTGGAACTCAAGAATGAAACAATGCTCATCCAAGCCTTGCTTAAATTGTATAGACTTCTACTGTGGAACTCAAGAATTAAACAATGCTCTGCAAAGCATTGCTAAATTGTGAAGACGACTTTTCTTGAGGTACTCAAGAATTAAACAATGCTTATTGAACTAAATTGTGTTGTCTTTTAATGTGGAACTAAAGAATGAAATAATTCTTGTCAATGCCTTGCTTAAATTGCATAGACTTCTATTGTGGAACTTAAGAATTAAACCATGCTTATCAAAGCTTTGCTAAATCGCGAAGACTACTTCTGTTGTGGAACTCACGAATTAAACAACGCTCATGAAATCTTTGCTAAATTGCATAGACTTCTAAGGTGGAACTCAAGAATGAAACAATGCTCATTAGAGCTTTGCTTCAAATGTATAGACTTCTATTGTGTAACTCGATAATTAAACAATGCTCTTCAAACCTTTCCTAAATTGCGAAGACGAGTTTTATTGAGCTACTCAAGAATTAAACAATGCTTATTGAACTAAATTGCATAGACTTTTAATGTGGAACTAAAGAATGAAATAATTCTTATCAATGCCTTGCTTAAATTGCATAGACTTCTATTATGGAACTTAAGAATTAAACAATGCTTATCAAAGCTTTGCTAAATTGTGAAGACTACTTGTATTGTGGAACTCAAAAAACAATGCATAACTAAACTTTGCTAAATTGCATAGACTTCTAATGTGAAACTCAAGAATGAAACAATGCTCAACAAAGCTTTGCATAAATTGCAGACACTTCTGTTGTGGAACTCAAGACTTAAGCAATTCTCATCAAAGCTTTGTTAAATTGCAAAGACTACTTCTATTGTGGAACTCAAGAATTAAACAATGCTCATCAATGCTTTTCTTAAAGTGCATAGACTTATATTGTGTTACTCAAAAATCAAACAATGCTCGTCAAAGCTTTGCTTAAATTGCGTAGACTTCTATTATGGAACTCAAGAATAAAGAAATGCTCATCAAAGCTTTACTAAATTGCAAAGATTACTTCTATTATGGAATTTAAGAATCAAACATCGCTCATCAAAGCTTTTCTAAACTGCATAGACTTCTAATGTGGAACTCAAGAATGAAACAATGCTCATCCAAGCCTTGCTTAAATTGTATAGACTTCTACTGTGGAACTCAAGAATTAAACAATGCTCTGCAAAGCATTGCTAAATTGTGAAGACGACTTTTCTTGAGGTACTCAAGAATTAAACAATGCTTATTGAACTAAATTGTGTTGTCTTTTAATGTGGAACTAAAGAATGAAATAATTCTTGTCAATGCCTTGCTTAAATTGCATAGACTTCTATTGTGGAACTTAAGAATTAAACCATGCTTATCAAAGCTTTGCTAAATCGCGAAGACTACTTCTGTTGTGGAACTCACGAATTAAACAACGCTCATGAAATCTTTGCTAAATTGCATAGACTTCTAAGGTGGAACTCAAGAATGAAACAATGCTCATTAGAGCTTTGCTTCAAATGTATAGACTTCTATTATGTAACTCGATAATTAAACAATGCTCTTCAAACCTTTCCTAAATTGCGAAGACGAGTTTTATTGAGCTACTCAAGAATTAAACAATGCTTATTGAACTAAATTGCATAGACTTTTAATGTGGAACTAAAGAATGAAATAATTCTTATCAATGCCTTGCTTAAATTGCATAGACTTCTATTATGGAACTTAAGAATTAAACAATGCTTATCAAAGCTTTGCTAAATTGTGAAGACTACTTGTATTGTGGAACTCAAAAAACAATGCATAACTAAACTTTGCTAAATTGCATAGACTTCTAATGTGAAACTCAAGAATGAAACAATGCTCAACAAAGCTTTGCATAAATTGCAGACACTTCTGTTGTGGAACTCAAGACTTAAGCAATTCTCATCAAAGCTTTGTTAAATTGCAAAGACTACTTCTATTGTGGAACTCAAGAATTAAACAATGCTCATCAATGCTTTTCTTAAAGTGCATAGACTTATATTGTGTTACTCAAAAATCAAACAATGCTCGTCAAAGCTTTGCTTAAATTGCGTAGACTTCTATTATGGAACTCAAGAATAAAGAAATGCTCATCAAAGCTTTACTAAATTGCAAAGATTACTTCTATTATGGAATTTAAGAATCAAACAACGCTCATCAAAGCTTTTCTAAACTGCATAGACTTCTAATGTGGAACTCAAGAATGAAACAATGCTCATCCAAGCCTTGCTTAAATTGTATAGACTTCTACTGTGGAACTCAAGAATTAAACAATGCTCTTCAAAGCATTGCTAAATTGTGAAGACGACTTTTCTTGAGGTACTCAAGAATTAAACAATGCTTATTGAACTAAATTGTGTTGTCTTTTAATGTGGAACTAAAGAATGAAATAATTCTTGTCAATGCCTTGCTTAAATTGCATAGACTTCTATTGTGGAACTTAAGAATTAAACCATGCTTATCAAAGCTTTGCTAAATCGCGAAGACTACTTCTGTTGTGGAACTCACGAATTAAACAACGCTCATGAAATCTTTGCTAAATTGCATAGACTTCTAAGGTGGAACTCAAGAATGAAACAATGCTCATTAGAGCTTTGCTTCAAATGTATAGACTTCTATTTTGTAACTCGATAATTAAACAATGCTCTTCAAACCTTTCCTAAATTGCGAAGACGAGTTTTATTGAGCTACTCAAGAATTAAACAATGCTTATTGAACTAAATTGCATAGACTTTTAATGTGGAACTAAAGAATGAAATAATTCTTATCAATGCCTTGCTTAAATTGCATAGACTTCTATTATGGAACTTAAGAATTAAACAATGCTTATCAAAGCTTTGCTAAATTGTGAAGACTACTTGTATTGTGGAACTCAAAAAACAATGCATAACAAAGCTTTGCTAAATTGCATAGACTTCTAATGTGGAACTCAAGAATGAAACAATGCTCAACAAAGCTTTGCATAAATTGCAGACACTTCTGTTGTGGAACTCAAGACTTAAGCAATTCTCATCAAAGCTTTGTTAAATTGCAAAGACTACTTCTATTGTGGAACTCAAGAATTAAACAATGCTCATCAATGCTTTTCTTAAAGTGCATAGACTTATATTGTGGAACTCAAAAATCAAACAATGCTCGTCAAAGCTTTGCTTAAATTGTGTAGACTTCTATTATGGAACTCAAGAATAAAGAAATGCTCATCAAAGCTTTACTAAATTGCAAAGATTACTTCTATTATGGAATTTAAGAATCAAACAACGCTCATCAAAGCTTTTCTAAACTGCATAGACTTCTAATGTGGAACTCAAGAATGAAACAATGCTCATCCAAGCTTTGCTTAAATTGTATAGACTTCTACTGTGGAACTCAAGAATTAAACAATGCTCTTCAAAGCATTGCTAAATTGTGAAGACGACTTTTCTTGAGGTACTCAAGAATTAAACAATGCTTATTTAACTAAATTGTGTTGTCTTTTAATGTGGAACTAAAGAATGAAATAATTCTTGTCAATGCCTTGCTTAAATTGCATAGACTTCTATTGTGGAACTTAAGAATTAAACCATGCTTATCAAAGCTTTGCTAAATCGCGAAGACTACTTCTGTTGTGGAACTCACGAATTAAACAACGCTCATGAAATCTTTGCTAAATTGCATAGACTTCTAAGGTGGAACTCAAGAATGAAACAATGCTCATTAGAGCTTTGCTTCAAATGTATAGACTTCTATTGTGTAACTCGATAATTAAACAATGCTCTTCAAACCTTTCCTAAATTGCGAAGACGAGTTTTATTGAGCTACTCAAGAATTAAACAATGCTTATTGAACTAAATTGTATAGACTTTTAATGTGGAACTAAAGAATGAAATAATTCTTATCAATGCCTTGCTTAAATTGCATAGACTTCTATTATGGAACTTAAGAATTAAACAATGCTTATCAAAGCTTTGCTAAATTGTGAAGACTACTTGTATTGTGGAACTCAAAAAACAATGCATAACAAAGCTTTGCTAAATTGCATAGACTTCTAATGTGGAACTCAAGAATGAAACAATGCTCAACAAAGCTTTGCATAAATTGCAGACACTTCTGTTGTGGAACTCAAGACTTAAGCAATTCTCATCAAAGCTTTGTTAAATTGCAAAGACTACTTCTATTGTGGAACTCAAGAATTAAACAATGCTCATCAATGCTTTTCTTAAAGTGCATAGACTTATATTGTGGAACTCAAAAATCAAACAATGCTCGTCAAAGCTTTGCTTAAATTGTGTAGACTTCTATTATGGAACTCAAGAATAAAGAAATGCTCATCAAAGCTTTACTAAATTGCAAAGATTACTTCTATTATGGAATTTAAGAATCAAACAACGCTCATCAAAGCTTTTCTAAACTGCATAGACTTCTAATGTGGAACTCAAGAATGAAACAATGCTCATCCAAGCTTTGCTTAAATTGTATAGACTTCTACTGTGGAACTCAAGAATTAAACAATGCTCTTCAAAGCATTGCTAAATTGTGAAGACGACTTTTCTTGAGGTACTCAAGAATTAAACAATGCTTATTTAACTAAATTGTGTTGTCTTTTAATGTGGAACTAAAGAATGAAATAATTCTTGTCAATGCCTTGCTTAAATTGCATAGACTTCTATTGTGGAACTTAAGAATTAAACCATGCTTATCAAAGCTTTGCTAAATCGCGAAGACTACTTCTGTTGTGGAACTCACGAATTAAACAACGCTCATGAAATCTTTGCTAAATTGCATAGACTTCTAAGGTGGAACTCAAGAATGAAACAATGCTCATTAGAGCTTTGCTTCAAATGTATAGACTTCTATTGTGTAACTCGATAATTAAACAATGCTCTTCAAACCTTTCCTAAATTGCGAAGACGAGTTTTATTGAGCTACTCAAGAATTAAACAATGCTTATTGAACTAAATTGCATAGACTTTTAATGTGGAACTAAAGAATGAAATAATTCTTATCAATGCCTTGCTTAAATTGCATAGACTTCTATTATGGAACTTAAGAATTAAACAATGCTTATCAAAGCTTTGCTAAATTGTGAAGACTACTTGTATTGTGGAACTCAAAAAACAATGCATAACAAAGCTTTGCGAAATTGCATAGACTTCTAATGTGGAACTCAAGAATGAAACAATGCTCAACAAAGCTTTGCATAAATTGCAGACACTTCTGTTGTGGAACTCAAGACTTAAGCAATTCTCATCAAAGCTTTGTTAAATTGCAAAGACTACTTCTATTGTGGACTCAAGAATTAAACAATGCTCATCAATGCTTTTCTTAAAGTGCATAGACTTATATTGTGGAACTCATAAATCAAACAATCCTCGTCAAAGCTTTGCTTAAATTGCGTAGACTTCTATTATGGAACTCAAGAATAAAGAAATGCTCATCAAAGCTTTACTAAATTGCAAAGATTACTTCTATTATGGAATTTAAGAATCAAACAACCCTCATGAAAGCTTTTCTAAACTGCATAGACTTCTAATGTGGAACTCAAGAATGAAACAATGCTCATCCAAGCTTTGCTTAAATTGTATAGACTTCTACTGTGGAACTCAAGAATTAAACAATGCTCTTCAAAGCATTGCTAAATTGTGAAGACGACTTTTCTTGAGGTACTCAAGAATTAAACAATGCTTATTGAACTAAATTGTGTTGTCTTTTAATGTCAAACTAAAGAATGAAATAATTCTTGTCAATGCCTTGCTTAAATTGCATAGACTTCTATTGTGGAACTTAAGAATTAAACCATGCTTATCAAAGCTTTGCTAAATCGCGAAGACTACTTCTGTTGTGGAACTCACGAATTAAACAACGCTCATGAAATCTTTGCTAAATTGCATAGACTTCTAAGGTGGAACTCAAGAATGAAACAATGCTCATTAGAGCTTTGCTTCAAATGTATAGACTTCTATTGTGTAACTCGATAATTAAACAATGCTCTTCAAACCTTTCCTAAATTGCGAAGACGAGTTTTATTGAGCTACTCAAGAATTAAACAATGCTTATTGAACTAAATTGCATAGACTTTTAATGTGGAACTAAAGAATGAAATAATTCTTATCAATGCCTTGCTTAAATTGCATAGACTTCTATTATGGAACTTAAGAATTAAACAATGCTTATCAAAGCTTTGCTAAATTGTGAAGACTACTTGTATTGTGGAACTCAAAAAACAATGCATAACTAAACTTTGCTAAATTGCATAGACTTCTAATGTGAAACTCAAGAATGAAACAATGCTCAACAAAGCTTTGCATAAATTGCAGACACTTCTGTTGTGGAACTCAAGACTTAAGCAATTCTCATCAAAGCTTTGTTAAATTGCAAAGACTACTTCTATTGTGGAACTCAAGAATTAAACAATGCTCATCAATGCTTTTCTTAAAGTGCATAGACTTATATTGTGTTACTCAAAAATCAAACAATGCTCGTCAAAGCTTTGCTTAAATTGCGTAGACTTCTATTATGGAACTCAAGAATAAAGAAATGCTCATCAAAGCTTTACTAAATTGCAAAGATTACTTCTATTATGGAATTTAAGAATCAAACATCGCTCATCAAAGCTTTTCTAAACTGCATAGACTTCTAATGTGGAACTCAAGAATGAAACAATGCTCATCCAAGCCTTGCTTAAATTGTATAGACTTCTACTGTGGAACTCAAGAATTAAACAATGCTCTGCAAAGCATTGCTAAATTGTGAAGACGACTTTTCTTGAGGTACTCAAGAATTAAACAATGCTTATTGAACTAAATTGTGTTGTCTTTTAATGTGGAACTAAAGAATGAAATAATTCTTGTCAATGCCTTGCTTAAATTGCATAGACTTCTATTGTGGAACTTAAGAATTAAACCATGCTTATCAAAGCTTTGCTAAATCGCGAAGACTACTTCTGTTGTGGAACTCACGAATTAAACAACGCTCATGAAATCTTTGCTAAATTGCATAGACTTCTAAGGTGGAACTCAAGAATGAAACAATGCTCATTAGAGCTTTGCTTCAAATGTATAGACTTCTATTGTGTAACTCGATAATTAAACAATGCTCTTCAAACCTTTCCTAAATTGCGAAGACGAGTTTTATTGAGCTACTCAAGAATTAAACAATGCTTATTGAACTAAATTGCATAGACTTTTAATGTGGAACTAAAGAATGAAATAATTCTTATCAATGCCTTGCTTAAATTGCATAGACTTCTATTATGGAACTTAAGAATTAAACAATGCTTATCAAAGCTTTGCTAAATTGTGAAGACTACTTGTATTGTGGAACTCAAAAAACAATGCATAACTAAACTTTGCTAAATTGCATAGACTTCTAATGTGAAACTCAAGAATGAAACAATGCTCAACAAAGCTTTGCATAAATTGCAGACACTTCTGTTGTGGAACTCAAGACTTAAGCAATTCTCATCAAAGCTTTGTTAAATTGCAAAGACTACTTCTATTGTGGAACTCAAGAATTAAACAATGCTCATCAATGCTTTTCTTAAAGTGCATAGACTTATATTGTGTTACTCAAAAATCAAACAATGCTCGTCAAAGCTTTGCTTAAATTGCGTAGACTTCTATTATGGAACTCAAGAATAAAGAAATGCTCATCAAAGCTTTACTAAATTGCAAAGATTACTTCTATTATGGAATTTAAGAATCAAACATCGCTCATCAAAGCTTTTCTAAACTGCATAGACTTCTAATGTGGAACTCAAGAATGAAACAATGCTCATCCAAGCCTTGCTTAAATTGTATAGACTTCTACTGTGGAACTCAAGAATTAAACAATGCTCTGCAAAGCATTGCTAAATTGTGAAGACGACTTTTCTTGAGGTACTCAAGAATTAAACAATGCTTATTGAACTAAATTGTGTTGTCTTTTAATGTGGAACTAAAGAATGAAATAATTCTCGTCAATGCCTTGCTTAAATTGCATAGACTTCTATTGTGGAACTTAAGAATTAAACCATGCTTATCAAAGCTTTGCTAAATCGCGAAGACTACTTCTGTTGTGGAACTCACGAATTAAACAACGCTCATGAAATCTTTGCTAAATTGCATAGACTTCTAAGGTGGAACTCAAGAATGAAACAATGCTCATTAGAGCTTTGCTTCAAATGTATAGACTTCTATTGTGTAACTCGATAATTAAACAATGCTCTTCAAACCTTTCCTAAATTGCGAAGACGAGTTTTATTGAGCTACTCAAGAATTAAACAATGCTTATTGAACTAAATTGCATAGACTTTTAATGTGGAACTAAAGAATGAAATAATTCTTATCAATGCCTTGCTTAAATTGCATAGACTTCTATTATGGAACTTAAGAATTAAACAATGCTTATCAAAGCTTTGCTAAATTGTGAAGACTACTTGTATTGTGGAACTCAAAAAACAATGCATAACAAAGCTTTGCGAAATTGCATAGACTTCTAATGTGGAACTCAAGAATGAAACAATGCTCAACAAAGCTTTGCATAAATTGCAGACACTTCTGTTGTGGAACTCAAGACTTAAGCAATTCTCATCAAAGCTTTGTTAAATTGCAAAGACTACTTCTATTGTGGAACTCAAGAATTAAACAATGCTCATCAATGCTTTTCTTAAAGTGCATAGACTTATATTGTGGAACTCAAAAATCAAACAATGCTCGTCAAAGCTTTGCTTAAATTGTGTAGACTTCTATTATGGAACTCAAGAATAAAGAAATGCTCATCAAAGCTTTACTAAATTGCAAAGATTACTTCTATTATGGAATTTAAGAATCAAACAACGCTCATCAAAGCTTTTCTAAACTGCATAGACTTCTAATGTGGAACTCAAGAATGAAACAATGCTCATCCAAGCTTTGCTTAAATTGTATAGACTTCTACTGTGGAACTCAAGAATTAAACAATGCTCTTCAAAGCATTGCTAAATTGTGAAGACGACTTTTCTTGAGGTACTCAAGAATTAAACAATGCTTATTTAACTAAATTGTGTTGTCTTTTAATGTGGAACTAAAGAATGAAATAATTCTTGTCAATGCCTTGCTTAAATTGCATAGACTTCTATTGTGGAACTTAAGAATTAAACCATGCTTATCAAAGCTTTGCTAAATCGCGAAGACTACTTCTGTTGTGGAACTCACGAATTAAACAACGCTCATGAAATCTTTGCTAAATTGCATAGACTTCTAAGGTGGAACTCAAGAATGAAACAATGCTCATTAGAGCTTTGCTTCAAATGTATAGACTTCTATTGTGTAACTCGATAATTAAACAATGCTCTTCAAACCTTTCCTAAATTGCGAAGACGAGTTTTATTGAGATACTCAAGAATTAAACAATGCTTATTGAACTAAATTGCATAGACTTTTAATGTGGAACTAAAGAATGAAATAATTCTTATCAATGCCTTGCTTAAATTGCATAGACTTCTATTATGGAACTTAAGAATTAAACAATGCTTATCAAAGCTTTGCTAAATTGTGAAGACTACTTGTATTGTGGAACTCAAAAAACAATGCATAACAAAGCTTTGCGAAATTGCATAGACTTCTAATGTGGAACTCAAGAATGAAACAATGCTCAACAAAGCTTTGCATAAATTGCAGACACTTCTGTTGTGGAACTCAAGACTTAAGCAATTCTCATCAAAGCTTTGTTAAATTGCAAAGACTACTTCTATTGTGGACTCAAGAATTAAACAATGCTCATCAATGCTTTTCTTAAAGTGCATAGACTTATATTGTGGAACTCATAAATCAAACAATGCTCGTCAAAGCTTTGCTTAAATTGCGTAGACTTCTATTATGGAACTCAAGAATAAAGAAATGCTCATCAAAGCTTTACTAAATTGCAAAGATTACTTCTATTATGGAATTTAAGAATCAAACAACGCTCATTAAAGCTTTTCTAAACTGCATAGACTTCTAATGTGGAACTCAAGAATTAAACAATGCTCATCCAAGCCTTGCTTAAATTGTATAGACTTCTACTGTGGAACTCAAGAATTAAACAATGCTCTTCAAAGCATTGCTAAATTGTGAAGACGACTTTTCTTGAGGTACTCAAGAATTAAACAATGCTTATTGAACTAAATTGTGTTGTCTTTTAATGTGGAACTAAAGAATGAAATAATTCTTGTCAATGCCTTGCTTAAATTGCATAGACTTCTATTGTGGAACTTAAGAATTAAACCATGCTTATCAAAGCTTTGCTAAATCGCGAAGACTACTTCTGTTGTGGAACTCACGAATTAAACAACGCTCATGAAATCTTTGCTAAATTGCATAGACTTCTAAGGTGGAACTCAAGAATGAAACAATGCTCATTAGAGCTTTGCTTCAAATGTATAGACTTCTATTGTGTAACTCGATAATTAAACAATGCTCTTCAAACCTTTCCTAAATTGCGAAGACGAGTTTTATTGAGCTACTCAAGAATTAAACAATGCTTATTGAACTAAATTGCATAGACTTTTAATGTGGAACTAAAGAATGAAATAATTCTTATCAATGCCTTGCTTAAATTGCATAGACTTCTATTATGGAACTTAAGAATTAAACAATGCTTATCAAAGCTTTGCTAAATTGTGAAGACTACTTGTATTGTGGAACTCAAAAAACAATGCATAACAAAGCTTTGCTAAATTGCATAGACTTCTAATGTGGAACTCAAGAATGAAACAATGCTCAACAAAGCTTTGCATAAATTGCAGACACTTCTGTTGTGGAACTCAAGACTTAAGCAATTCTCATCAAAGCTTTGTTAAATTGCAAAGACTACTTCTATTGTGGAACTCAAGAATTAAACAATGCTCATCAATGCTTTTCTTAAAGTGCATAGACTTATATTGTGTTACTCAAAAATCAAACAATGCTCGTCAAAGCTTTGCTTAAATTGCGTAGACTTCTATTATGGAACTCAAGAATAAAGAAATGCTCATCAAAGCTTTACTAAATTTCAAAGATTACTTCTATTATGGAATTTAAGAATCAAACAATGCTCATCAAAGCTTTTCTAAACTGCATAGACTTCTAATGTGGAACTCAAGAATGAAACAATGCTCATCCAAGCTTTGCTTAAATTGTATAGACTTCTACTGTGGAACTCAAGAATTAAACAATGCTCTTCAAAGCATTGCTAAATTGTGAAGACGACTTTTCTTCAGGTACTCAAGAACTAAATAATGCTTATTGAACTAAATTGTGTTGTCTTTTAATGTGGAACTAAAGAATGAAATAATTCTTGTCAATGCCTTGCTTAAATTGCATAGACTTCTATTGTGGAACTGATGTGATCTCACCCGAAAACTAGGTTTGAACACACTTTGCCCGATCGTTCTATTGGTTGTTGTAATGTGATGGTGGAAACCGCGACCCATTGCCTATAAAGAGACAAGAACCTTGGTATAGAAACGCCACAACCAACCCACCAAGTTGATTGATAAGTTTTGAACGCCACAAGTTACATAACTTGATAAGTTCCTAAAGTTCCAAAAAGAACGACAAAGAGTATAAAACTCACATTGTTTTTATTCTAAACTTGATTGATCAAAATGAGAACATAAGCAACCTATTTATATGCGATTTGGACACACCTCAAAAGTCATGAATTAAAGATGCAACTTTAATTCATTCAACTTTAAGGCATTAAATTCCATGACTTAAAACTATGAATCTAGACATACTTATGAGACGGGTTCAAGTAACATATGACTCTTACAACTCCTACTCACTTATTTAGGAGAATAAAAACGAAAATTACATAATTAAATTATAAAAATTCGAAATGGGCTTGTTAATGGCTCTTATTGGGTCTTGTAAATCTTTCTTGGACTTGAATTAGGGTAATCCAACCTTAATCGGGTCAAATGGGTCTTCATTCACTTTCTTGAGTACAAACGTCTCTAATTAGCTTGTTTAAAGCCTTATTGAATGCTTAATAGCTCGTGCCTTTGCAAGTGGTCCATTTTCACAATGTTATTAGATGGATCATATCAGGAACTTAAGAATTAAACCATGCTTATCAAAGCTTTGCTAAATCGCGAAGACTACTTCTGTTGTGGAACTCACGAATTAAACAACGCTCATGAAATCTTTGCTAAATTGCATAGACTTCTAAGGTGGAACTCAAGAATGAAACAATGCTCATTAGAGCTTTGCTTCAAATGTATAGACTTCTATTGTGTAACTCGATAATTAAACAATGCTCTTCAAACCTTTCCTAAATTGCGAAGACGAGTTTTATTGAGCTACTCAAGAATTAAACAATGCTTATTGAACTAAATTGCATAGACTTTTAATGTGGAACTAAAGAATGAAATAATTCTTATCAATGCCTTGCTTAAATTGCATAGACTTCTATTATGGAACTTAAGAATTAAACAATGCTTATCAAAGCTTTGCTAAATTGTGAAGACTACTTGTATTGTGGAACTCAAAAAACAATGCATAACAAAGCTTTGCTAAATTGCATAGACTTCTAATGTGGAACTCAAGAATGAAACAATGCTCAACAAAGCTTTGCATAAATTGCAGACACTTCTGTTGTGGAACTCAAGACTTAAGCAATTCTCATCAAAGCTTTGTTAAATTGCAAAGACTACTTCTATTGTGGAACTCAAGAATTAAACAATGCTCATCAATGCTTTTCTTAAAGTGCATAGACTTATATTGTGGAACTCAAAAATCAAACAATGCTCGTCAAAGCTTTGCTTAAATTGTGTAGACTTCTATTATGGAACTCAAGAATAAACAAATGCTCATCAAAGCTTTACTAAATTGCAAAGATTACTTCTATTATGGAATTTAAGAATCAAACAACGCTCATCAAAGCTTTTCTAAACTGCATAGACTTCTAATGTGGAACTCAAGAATGAAACAATGCTCATCCAAGCTTTGCTTAAATTGTATAGACTTCTACTGTGGAACTCAAGAATTAAACAATGCTCTTCAAAGCATTGCTAAATTGTGAAGACGACTTTTCTTGAGGTACTCAAGAATTAAACAATGCTTATTGAACTAAATTGTGTTGTCTTTTAATGTGGAACTAAAGAATGAAATAATTCTTGTCAATGCCTTGCTTAAATTGCATAGACTTCTATTGTGGAACTTAAGAATTAAACCATGCTTATCAAAGCTTTGCTAAATCGCGAAGACTACTTCTGTTGTGGAACTCACGAATTAAACAACGCTCATGAAATCTTTGCTAAATTGCATAGACTTCTAAGGTGGAACTCAAGAATGAAACAATGCTCATTAGAGCTTTGCTTCAAATGTATAGACTTCTATTGTGTAACTCGATAATTAAACAATGCTCTTCAAACCTTTCCTAAATTGCGAAGACGAGTTTTATTGAGATACTCAAGAATTAAACAATGCTTATTGAACTAAATTGCATAGACTTTTAATGTGGAACTAAAGAATGAAATAATTCTTATCAATGCCTTGCTTAAATTGCATAGACTTCTATTATGGAACTTAAGAATTAAACAATGCTTATCAAAGCTTTGCTAAATTGTGAAGACTACTTGTATTGTGGAACTCAAAAAACAATGCATAACAAAGCTTTGCGAAATTGCATAGACTTCTAATGTGGAACTCAAGAATGAAACAATGCTCAACAAAGCTTTGCATAAATTGCAGACACTTCTGTTGTGGAACTCAAGACTTAAGCAATTCTCATCAAAGCTTTGTTAAATTGCAAAGACTACTTCTATTGTGGACTCAAGAATTAAACAATGCTCATCAATGCTTTTCTTAAAGTGCATAGACTTATATTGTGGAACTCATAAATCAAACAATCCTCGTCAAAGCTTTGCTTAAATTGCGTAGACTTCTATTATGGAACTCAAGAATAAAGAAATGCTCATCAAAGCTTTACTAAATTGCAAAGATTACTTCTATTATGGAATTTAAGAATCAAACAACCCTCATGAAAGCTTTTCTAAACTGCATAGACTTCTAATGTGGAACTCAAGAATGAAACAATGCTCATCCAAGCCTTGCTTAAATTGTATAGACTTCTACTGTGGAACTCAAGAATTAAACAATGCTCTTCAAAGCATTGCTAAATTGTGAAGACGACTTTTCTTGAGGTACTCAAGAATTAAACAATGCTTATTGAACTAAATTGTGTTGTCTTTTAATGTGGAACTAAAGAATGAAATAATTCTTGTCAATGCCTTGCTTAAATTGCATAGACTTCTATTGTGGAACTTAAGAATTAAACCATGCTTATCAAAGCTTTGCTAAATCGCGAAGACTACTTCTGTTGTGGAACTCACGAATTAAACAACGCTCATGAAATCTTTGCTAAATTGCATAGACTTCTAAGGTGGAACTCAAGAATGAAACAATGCTCATTAGAGCTTTGCTTCAAATGTATAGACTTCTATTGTGTAACTCGATAATTAAACAATGCTCTTCAAACCTTGCCTAAATTGCGAAGACGAGTTTTATTGAGCTACTCAAGAATTAAACAATGCTTATTGAACTAAATTGCATAGACTTTTAATGTGGAACTAAAGAATGAAATAATTCTTATCAATGCCTTGCTTAAATTGCATAGACTTCTATTATGGAACTTAAGAATTAAACAATGCTTATCAAAGCTTTGCTAAATTGTGAAGACTACTTGTATTGTGGAACTCAAAAAACAATGCATAACAAAGCTTTGCTAAATTGCATAGACTTCTAATGTGGAACTCAAGAATGAAACAATGCTCAACAAAGCTTTGCATAAATTGCAGACACTTCTGTTGTGGAACTCAAGACTTAAGCAATTCTCATCAAAGCTTTGTTAAATTGCAAAGACTACTTCTATTGTGGAACTCAAGAATTAAACAATGCTCATCAATGCTTTTCTTAAAGTGCATAGACTTATATTGTGTTACTCAAAAATCAAACAATGCTCGTCAAAGCTTTGCTTAAATTGCGTAGACTTCTATTATGGAACTCAAGAATAAAGAAATGCTCATCAAAGCTTTACTAAATTGCAAAGATTACTTCTATTATGGAATTTAAGAATCAAACAACGCTCATGAAAGCTTTTCTAAACTGCATAGACTTCTAATGTGGAACTCAAGAATGAAACAATGCTCATCCAAGCTTTGCTTAAATTGTATAGACTTCTACTGTGGAACTCAAGAATTAAACAATGCTCTTCAAAGCATTGCTAAATTGTGAAGACGACTTTTCTTCAGGTACTCAAGAACTAAATAATGCTTATTGAACTAAATTGTGTTGTCTTTTAATGTGGAACTAAAGAATGAAATAATTCTTGTCAATGCCTTGCTTAAATTTCATAGACTTCTATTGTGGAACTTAAGAATTAAACCATGCTTATCAAAGCTTTGCTAAATCGCGAAGACTACTTCTGTTGTGGAACTCACGAATTAAACAACGCTCATGAAATCTTTGCTAAATTGCATAGACTTCTAAGGTGGAACTCAAGAATGAAACAATGCTCATTAGAGCTTTGCTTCAAATGTATAGACTTCTATTGTGTAACTCGATAATTAAACAATGCTCTTCAAACCTTTCCTAAATTGCGAAGACGAGTTTTATTGAGCTACTCAAGAATTAAACAATGCTTATTGAACTAAATTGCATAGACTTTTAATGTGGAACTAAAGAATGAAATAATTCTTATCAATGCCTTGCTTAAATTGCATAGACTTCTATTATGGAACTTAAGAATTAAACAATGCTTATCAAAGCTTTGCTAAATTGTGAAGACTACTTGTATTGTGGAACTCAAAAAACAATGCATAACAAAGCTTTGCTAAATTGCATAGACTTCTAATGTGGAACTCAAGAATGAAACAATGCTCAACAAAGCTTTGCATAAATTGCAGACACTTCTGTTGTGGAACTCAAGACTTAAGCAATTCTCATCAAAGCTTTGTTAAATTGCAAAGACTACTTCTATTGTGGAACTCAAGAATTAAACAATGCTCATCAATGCTTTTCTTAAAGTGCATAGACTTATATTGTGGAACTCAAAAATCAAACAATGCTCGTCAAAGCTTTGCTTAAATTGCGTAGACTTCTATTATGGAACTCAAGAATAAAGAAATGCTCATCAAAGCTTTACTAAATTGCAAAGATTACTTCTATTATGGAATTTAAGAATCAAACAACGCTCATCAAAGCTTTTCTAAACTGCATAGACTTCTAATGTGGAACTCAAGAATGAAACAATGCTCATCCAAGCCTTGCTTAAATTGTATAGACTTCTACTGTGGAACTCAAGAATTAAACAATGCTCTGCAAAGCAATGCTAAATTGTGAAGACGACTTTTCTTGAGGTACTCAAGAATTAAACAATGCTTATTGAACTAAATTGTGTTGTCTTTTAATGTGGAACTAAAGAATGAAATAATTCTCGTCAATGCCTTGCTTAAATTGCATAGACTTCTATTGTGGAACTTAAGAATTAAACCATGCTTATCAAAGCTTTGCTAAATCGCGAAGACTACTTCTGTTGTGGAACTCACGAATTAAACAACGCTCATGAAATCTTTGCTAAATTGCATAGACTTCTAAGGTGGAACTCAAGAATGAAACAATGCTCATTAGAGCTTTGCTTCAAATGTATAGACTTCTATTATGTAACTCGATAATTAAACAATGCTCTTCAAACCTTTCCTAAATTGCGAAGACGAGTTTTATTGAGCTACTCAAGAATTAAACAATGCTTATTGAACTAAATTGCATAGACTTTTAATGTGGAACTAAAGAATGAAATAATTCTTATCAATGCCTTGCTTAAATTGCATAGACTTCTATTATGGAACTTAAGAATTAAACAATGCTTATCAAAGCTTTGCTAAATTGTGAAGACTACTTGTATTGTGGAACTCAAAAAACAATGCATAACAAAGCTTTGCTAAATTGCATAGACTTCTAATGTGGAACTCAAGAATGAAACAATGCTCAACAAAGCTTTGCATAAATTGCAGACACTTCTGTTGTGGAACTCAAGACTTAAGCAATTCTCATCAAAGCTTTGTTAAATTGCAAAGACTACTTCTATTGTGGAACTCAAGAATTAAACAATGCTCATCAATGCTTTTCTTAAAGTGCATAGACTTATATTGTGTTACTCAAAAATCAAACAATGCTCGTCAAAGCTTTGCTTAAATTGCGTAGACTTCTATTATGGAACTCAAGAATAAAGAAATGCTCATCAAAGCTTTACTAAATTTCAAAGATTACTTCTATTATGGAATTTAAGAATCAAACAATGCTCATCAAAGCTTTTCTAAACTGCATAGACTTCTAATGTGGAACTCAAGAATGAAACAATGCTCATCCAAGCTTTGCTTAAATTGTATAGACTTCTACTGTGGAACTCAAGAATTAAACAATGCTCTTCAAAGCATTGCTAAATTGTGAAGACGACTTTTCTTCAGGTACTCAAGAATTAAACAATGCTTATTGAACTAAATTGTGTTGTCTTTTAATGTGGAACTAAAGAATGAAATAATTCTTGTCAATGCCTTGCTTAAATTTCATAGACTTCTATTGTGGAACTTAAGAATTAAACCATGCTTATCAAAGCTTTGCTAAATCGCGAAGACTACTTCTGTTGTGGAACTCACGAATTAAACAACGCTCATGAAATCTTTGCTAAATTGCATAGACTTCTAAGGTGGAACTCAAGAATGAAACAATGCTCATTAGAGCTTTGCTTCAAATGTATAGACTTCTATTGTGTAACTCGATAATTAAACAATGCTCTTCAAACCTTTCCTAAATTGCGAAGACGAGTTTTATTGAGCTACTCAAGAATTAAACAATGCTTATTGAACTAAATTGCATAGACTTTTAATGTGGAACTAAAGAATGAAATAATTCTTATCAATGCCTTGCTTAAATTGCATAGACTTCTATTATGGAACTTAAGAATTAAACAATGCTTATCAAAGCTTTGCTAAATTGTGAAGACTACTTGTATTGTGGAACTCAAAAAACAATGCATAACAAAGCTTTGCGAAATTGCATAGACTTCTAATGTGGAACTCAAGAATGAAACAATGCTCAACAAAGCTTTGCATAAATTGCAGACACTTCTGTTGTGGAACTCAAGACTTAAGCAATTCTCATCAAAGCTTTGTTAAATTGCAAAGACTACTTCTATTGTGGACTCAAGAATTAAACAATGCTCATCAATGCTTTTCTTAAAGTGCATAGACTTATATTGTGGAACTCATAAATCAAACAATGCTCGTCAAAGCTTTGCTTAAATTGCGTAGACTTCTATTATGGAACTCAAGAATAAAGAAATGCTCATCAAAGCTTTACTAAATTGCAAAGATTACTTCTATTATGGAATTTAAGAATCAAACAACGCTCATCAAAGCTTTTCTAAACTGCATAGACTTCTAATGTGGAACTCAAGAATGAAACAATGCTCATCCAAGCTTTGCTTAAATTGTATAGACTTCTACTGTGGAACTCAAGAATTAAACAATGCTCTTCAAAGCATTGCTAAATTGTGAAGACGACTTTTCTTGAGGTACTCAAGAATTAAACAATGCTTATTGAACTAAATTGTGTTGTCTTTTAATGTGGAACTAAAGAATGAAATAATTCTTGTCAATGCCTTGCTTAAATTGCATAGACTTCTATTGTGGAACTTAAGAATTAAACCATGCTTATCAAAGCTTTGCTAAATCGCGAAGACTACTTCTGTTGTGGAACTCACGAATTAAACAACGCTCATGAAATCTTTGCTAAATTGCATAGACTTCTAAGGTGGAACTCAAGAATGAAACAATGCTCATTAGAGCTTTGCTTCAAATGTATAGACTTCTATTGTGTAACTCGATAATTAAACAATGCTCTTCAAACCTTTCCTAAATTGCGAAGACGAGTTTTATTGAGATACTCAAGAATTAAACAATGCTTATTGAACTAAATTGCATAGACTTTTAATGTGGAACTAAAGAATGAAATAATTCTTATCAATGCCTTGCTTAAATTGCATAGACTTCTATTATGGAACTTAAGAATTAAACAATGCTTATCAAAGCTTTGCTAAATTGTGAAGACTACTTGTATTGTGGAACTCAAAAAACAATGCATAACAAAGCTTTGCGAAATTGCATAGACTTCTAATGTGGAACTCAAGAATGAAACAATGCTCAACAAAGCTTTGCATAAATTGCAGACACTTCTGTTGTGGAACTCAAGACTTAAGCAATTCTCATCAAAGCTTTGTTAAATTGCAAAGACTACTTCTATTGTGGACTCAAGAATTAAACAATGCTCATCAATGCTTTTCTTAAAGTGCATAGACTTATATTGTGGAACTCATAAATCAAACAATGCTCGTCAAAGCTTTGCTTAAATTGCGTAGACTTCTATTATGGAACTCAAGAATAAAGAAATGCTCATCAAAGCTTTACTAAATTGCAAAGATTACTTCTATTATGGAATTTAAGAATCAAACAACGCTCATCAAAGCTTTTCTAAACTGCATAGACTTCTAATGTGGAACTCAAGAATGAAACAATGCTCATCCAAGCCTTGCTTAAATTGTATAGACTTCTACTGTGGAACTCAAGAATTAAACAATGCTCTTCAAAGCATTGCTAAATTGTGAAGACGACTTTTCTTGAGGTACTCAAGAATTAAACAATGCTTATTGAACTAAATTGTGTTGTCTTTTAATGTGGAACTAAAGAATGAAATAATTCTTGTCAATGCCTTGCTTAAATTGCATAGACTTCTATTGTGGAACTTAAGAATTAAATCATGCTTATCAAAGCTTTGCTAAATCGCGAAGACTACTTCTGTTGTGGAACTCACGAATTAAACAACGCTCATGAAATCTTTGCTAAATTGCATAGACTTCTAAGGTGGAACTCAAGAATGAAACAATGCTCATTAGAGCTTTGCTTCAAATGTATAGACTTCTATTGTGTAACTCGATAATTAAACAATGCTCTTCAAACCTTGCCTAAATTGCGAAGACGAGTTTTATTGAGCTACTCAAGAATTAAACAATGCTTATTGAACTAAATTGCATAGACTTTTAATGTGGAACTAAAGAATGAAATAATTCTTATCAATGCCTTGCTTAAATTGCATAGACTTCTATTATGGAACTTAAGAATTAAACAATGCTTATCAAAGCTTTGCTAAATTGTGAAGACTACTTGTATTGTGGAACTCAAAAAACAATGCATAACAAAGCTTTGCTAAATTGCATAGACTTCTAATGTGGAACTCAAGAATGAAACAATGCTCAACAAAGCTTTGCATAAATTGCAGACACTTCTGTTGTGGAACTCAAGACTTAAGCAATTCTCATCAAAGCTTTGTTAAATTGCAAAGACTACTTCTATTGTGGAACTCAAGAATTAAACAATGCTCATCAATGCTTTTCTTAAAGTGCATAGACTTATATTGTGTTACTCAAAAATCAAACAATGCTCGTCAAAGCTTTGCTTAAATTGCGTAGACTTCTATTATGGAACTCAAGAATAAAGAAATGCTCATCAAAGCTTTACTAAATTGCAAAGATTACTTCTATTATGGAATTTAAGAATCAAACAACGCTCATGAAAGCTTTTCTAAACTGCATAGACTTCTAATGTGGAACTCAAGAATGAAACAATGCTCATCCAAGCTTTGCTTAAATTGTATAGACTTCTACTGTGGAACTCAAGAATTAAACAATGCTCTTCAAAGCATTGCTAAATTGTGAAGACGACTTTTCTTCAGGTACTCAAGAACTAAATAATGCTTATTGAACTAAATTGTGTTGTCTTTTAATGTGGAACTAAAGAATGAAATAATTCTTGTCAATGCCTTGCTTAAATTTCATAGACTTCTATTGTGGAACTTAAGAATTAAACCATGCTTATCAAAGCTTTGCTAAATCGCGAAGACTACTTCTGTTGTGGAACTCACGAATTAAACAACGCTCATGAAATCTTTGCTAAATTGCATAGACTTCTAAGGTGGAACTCAAGAATGAAACAATGCTCATTAGAGCTTTGCTTCAAATGTATAGACTTCTATTGTGTAACTCGATAATTAAACAATGCTCTTCAAACCTTTCCTAAATTGCGAAGACGAGTTTTATTGAGCTACTCAAGAATTAAACAATGCTTATTGAACTAAATTGCATAGACTTTTAATGTGGAACTAAAGAATGAAATAATTCTTATCAATGCCTTGCTTAAATTGCATAGACTTCTATTATGGAACTTAAGAATTAAACAATGCTTATCAAAGCTTTGCTAAATTGTGAAGACTACTTGTATTGTGGAACTCAAAAAACAATGCATAACAAAGCTTTGCTAAATTGCATAGACTTCTAATGTGGAACTCAAGAATGAAACAATGCTCAACAAAGCTTTGCATAAATTGCAGACACTTCTGTTGTGGAACTCAAGACTTAAGCAATTCTCATCAAAGCTTTGTTAAATTGCAAAGACTACTTCTATTGTGGAACTCAAGAATTAAACAATGCTCATCAATGCTTTTCTTAAAGTGCATAGACTTATATTGTGGAACTCAAAAATCAAACAATGCTCGTCAAAGCTTTGCTTAAATTGCGTAGACTTCTATTATGGAACTCAAGAATAAAGAAATGCTCATCAAAGCTTTACTAAATTGCAAAGATTACTTCTATTATGGAATTTAAGAATCAAACAACGCTCATCAAAGCTTTTCTAAACTGCATAGACTTCTAATGTGGAACTCAAGAATGAAACAATGCTCATCCAAGCCTTGCTTAAATTGTATAGACTTCTACTGTGGAACTCAAGAATTAAACAATGCTCTGCAAAGCATTGCTAAATTGTGAAGACGACTTTTCTTGAGGTACTCAAGAATTAAACAATGCTTATTGAACTAAATTGTGTTGTCTTTTAATGTGGAACTAAAGAATGAAATAATTCTCGTCAATGCCTTGCTT
The DNA here is from genome assembly GCF_002870075.4 of Lactuca sativa. NCBI lineage: Eukaryota > Viridiplantae > Streptophyta > Magnoliopsida > Asterales > Asteraceae > Lactuca > Lactuca sativa. Next base: position 24,885 of record NW_026440208.1, on the reverse strand, counting down.
AAATTGCATAGACTTCTATTGTGGAACTTAAGAATTAAACCATGCTTATCAAAGCTTTGCTAAATCGCGAAGACTACTTCTGTTGTGGAACTCACGAATTAAACAACGCTCATGAAATCTTTGCTAAATTGCATAGACTTCTAAGGTGGAACTCAAGAATGAAACAATGCTCATTAGAGCTTTGCTTCAAATGTATAGACTTCTATTATGTAACTCGATAATTAAACAATGCTCTTCAAACCTTTCCTAAATTGCGAAGACGAGTTTTATTGAGCTACTCAAGAATTAAACAATGCTTATTGAACTAAATTGCATAGACTTTTAATGTGGAACTAAAGAATGAAATAATTCTTATCAATGCCTTGCTTAAATTGCATAGACTTCTATTATGGAACTTAAGAATTAAACAATGCTTATCAAAGCTTTGCTAAATTGGGAAGACTACTTGTATTGTGGAACTCAAAAAACAATGCATAACAAAGCTTTGCTAAATTGCATAGACTTCTAATGTGGAACTCAAGAATGAAACAATGCTCAACAAAGCTTTGCATAAATTGCAGACACTTCTGTTGTGGAACTCAAGACTTAAGCAATTCTCATCAAAGCTTTGTTAAATTGCAAAGACTACTTCTATTGTGGAACTCAAGAATTAAACAATGCTCATCAATGCTTTTCTTAAAGTGCATAGACTTATATTGTGTTACTCAAAAATCAAACAATGCTCGTCAAAGCTTTGCTTAAATTGCGTAGACTTCTATTATGGAACTCAAGAATAAAGAAATGCTCATCAAAGCTTTACTAAATTTCAAAGATTACTTCTATTATGGAATTTAAGAATCAAACAATGCTCATCAAAGCTTTTCTAAACTGCATAGACTTCTAATGTGGAACTCAAGAATGAAACAATGCTCATCCAAGCTTTGCTTAAATTGTATAGACTTCTACTGTGGAACTCAAGAATTAAACAATGCTCTTCAAAGCATTGCTAAATTGTGAAGACGACTTTTCTTCAGGTACTCAAGAATTAAACAATGCTTATTGAACTAAATTGTGTTGTCTTTTAATGTGGAACTAAAGAATGAAATAATTCTTGTCAATGCCTTGCTTAAATTTCATAGACTTCTATTGTGGAACTTAAGAATTAAACCATGCTTATCAAAGCTTTGCTAAATCGCGAAGACTACTTCTGTTGTGGAACTCACGAATTAAACAACGCTCATGAAATCTTTGCTAAATTGCATAGACTTCTAAGGTGGAACTCAAGAATGAAACAATGCTCATTAGAGCTTTGCTTCAAATGTATAGACTTCTATTGTGTAACTCGATAATTAAACAATGCTCTTCAAACCTTTCCTAAATTGCGAAGACGAGTTTTATTGAGCTACTCAAGAATTAAACAATGCTTATTGAACTAAATTGCATAGACTTTTAATGTGGAACTAAAGAATGAAATAATTCTTATCAATGCCTTGCTTAAATTGCATAGACTTCTATTATGGAACTTAAGAATTAAACAATGCTTATCAAAGCTTTGCTAAATTGTGAAGACTACTTGTATTGTGGAACTCAAAAAACAATGCATAACAAAGCTTTGCGAAATTGCATAGACTTCTAATGTGGAACTCAAGAATGAAACAATGCTCAACAAAGCTTTGCATAAATTGCAGACACTTCTGTTGTGGAACTCAAGACTTAAGCAATTCTCATCAAAGCTTTGTTAAATTGCAAAGACTACTTCTATTGTGGACTCAAGAATTAAACAATGCTCATCAATGCTTTTCTTAAAGTGCATAGACTTATATTGTGGAACTCATAAATCAAACAATGCTCGTCAAAGCTTTGCTTAAATTGCGTAGACTTCTATTATGGAACTCAAGAATAAAGAAATGCTCATCAAAGCTTTACTAAATTGCAAAGATTACTTCTATTATGGAATTTAAGAATCAAACAACGCTCATCAAAGCTTTTCTAAACTGCATAGACTTCTAATGTGGAACTCAAGAATGAAACAATGCTCATCCAAGCTTTGCTTAAATTGTATAGACTTCTACTGTGGAACTCAAGAATTAAACAATGCTCTTCAAAGCATTGCTAAATTGTGAAGACGACTTTTCTTCAGGTACTCAAGAATTAAACAATGCTTATTGAACTAAATTGTGTTGTCTTTTAATGTGGAACTAAAGAATGAAATAATTCTTGTCAATGCCTTGCTTAAATTGCATAGACTTCTATTGTGGAACTTAAGAATTAAACCATGCTTATCAAAGCTTTGCTAAATCGCGAAGACTACTTCTGTTGTGGAACTCACGAATTAAACAACGCTCATGAAATCTTTGCTAAATTGCATAGACTTCTAAGGTGGAACTCAAGAATGAAACAATGCTCATTAGAGCTTTGCTTCAAATGTATAGACTTCTATTGTGTAACTCGATAATTAAACAATGCTCTTCAAACCTTTCCTAAATTGCGAAGACGAGTTTTATTGAGCTACTCAAGAATTAAACAATGCTTATTGAACTAAATTGCATAGACTTTTAATGTGGAACTAAAGAATGAAATAATTCTTATCAATGCCTTGCTTAAATTGCATAGACTTCTATTATGGAACTTAAGAATTAAACAATGCTTATCAAAGCTTTGCTAAATTGTGAAGACTACTTGTATTGTGGAACTCAAAAAACAATGCATAACAAAGCTTTGCTAAATTGCATAGACTTCTAATGTGGAACTCAAGAATGAAACAATGCTCAACAAAGCTTTGCATAAATTGCAGACACTTCTGTTGTGGAACTCAAGACTTAAGCAATTCTCATCAAAGCTTTGTTAAATTGCAAAGACTACTTCTATTGTGGAACTCAAGAATTAAACAATGCTCATCAATGCTTTTCTTAAAGTGCATAGACTTATATTGTGGAACTCAAAAATCAAACAATGCTCGTCAAAGCTTTGCTTAAATTGCGTAGACTTCTATTATGGAACTCAAGAATAAAGAAATGCTCATCAAAGCTTTACTAAATTGCAAAGATTACTTCTATTATGGAATTTAAGAATCAAACAACGCTCATCAAAGCTTTTCTAAACTGCATAGACTTCTAATGTGGAACTCAAGAATGAAACAATGCTCATCCAAGCCTTGCTTAAATTGTATAGACTTCTACTGTGGAACTCAAGAATTAAACAATGCTCTGCAAAGCATTGCTAAATTGTGAAGACGACTTTTCTTGAGGTACTCAAGAATTAAACAATGCTTATTGAACTAAATTGTGTTGTCTTTTAATGTGGAACTAAAGAATGAAATAATTCTCGTCAATGCCTTGCTTAAATTGCATAGACTTCTATTGTGGAACTTAAGAATTAAACCATGCTTATCAAAGCTTTGCTAAATCGCGAAGACTACTTCTGTTGTGGAACTCACGAATTAAACAACGCTCATGAAATCTTTGCTAAATTGCATAGACTTCTAAGGTGGAACTCAAGAATGAAACAATGCTCATTAGAGCTTTGCTTCAAATGTATAGACTTCTATTATGTAACTCGATAATTAAACAATGCTCTTCAAACCTTTCCTAAATTGCGAAGACGAGTTTTATTGAGCTACTCAAGAATTAAACAATGCTTATTGAACTAAATTGCATAGACTTTTAATGTGGAACTAAAGAATGAAATAATTCTTATCAATGCCTTGCTTAAATTGCATAGACTTCTATTATGGAACTTAAGAATTAAACAATGCTTATCAAAGCTTTGCTAAATTGTGAAGACTACTTGTATTGTGGAACTCAAAAAACAATGCATAACAAAGCTTTGCTAAATTGCATAGACTTCTAATGTGGAACTCAAGAATGAAACAATGCTCAACAAAGCTTTGCATAAATTGCAGACACTTCTGTTGTGGAACTCAAGACTTAAGCAATTCTCATCAAAGCTTTGTTAAATTGCAAAGACTACTTCTATTGTGGAACTCAAGAATTAAACAATGCTCATCAATGCTTTTCTTAAAGTGCATAGACTTATATTGTGTTACTCAAAAATCAAACAATGCTCGTCAAAGCTTTGCTTAAATTGCGTAGACTTCTATTATGGAACTCAAGAATAAAGAAATGCTCATCAAAGCTTTACTAAATTTCAAAGATTACTTCTATTATGGAATTTAAGAATCAAACAATGCTCATCAAAGCTTTTCTAAACTGCATAGACTTCTAATGTGGAACTCAAGAATGAAACAATGCTCATCCAAGCTTTGCTTAAATTGTATAGACTTCTACTGTGGAACTCAAGAATTAAACAATGCTCTTCAAAGCATTGCTAAATTGTGAAGACGACTTTTCTTCAGGTACTCAAGAATTAAACAATGCTTATTGAACTAAATTGTGTTGTCTTTTAATGTGGAACTAAAGAATGAAATAATTCTTGTCAATGCCTTGCTTAAATTTCATAGACTTCTATTGTGGAACTTAAGAATTAAACCATGCTTATCAAAGCTTTGCTAAATCGCGAAGACTACTTCTGTTGTGGAACTCACGAATTAAACAACGCTCATGAAATCTTTGCTAAATTGCATAGGCTTCTAAGGTGGAACTCAAGAATGAAACAATGCTCATTAGAGCTTTGCTTCAAATGTATAGACTTCTATTGTGTAACTCGATAATTAAACAATGCTCTTCAAACCTTTCCTAAATTGCGAAGACGAGTTTTATTGAGCTACTCAAGAATTAAACAATGCTTATTCAACTAAATTGCATAGACTTTTAATGTGGAACTAAAGAATGAAATAATTCTTATCAATGCCTTGCTTAAATTGCATAGACTTCTATTATGGAACTTAAGAATTAAACAATGTTTATCAAAGCTTTGCTAAATTGTGAAGACTACTTGTATTGTGGAACTCAAAAAACAATGCATAACAAAGCTTTGCGAAATTGCATAGACTTCTAATGTGGAACTCAAGAATGAAACAATGCTCAACAAAGCTTTGCATAAATTGCAGACACTTCTGTTGTGGAACTCAAGACTTAAGCAATTCTCATCAAAGCTTTGTTAAATTGCAAAGACTACTTCTATTGTGGACTCAAGAATTAAACAATGCTCATCAATGCTTTTCTTAAAGTGCATAAACTTATATTGTGGAACTCATAAATCAAACAATGCTCGTCAAAGCTTTGCTTAAATTGCGTAGACTTCTATTATGGAACTCAAGAATAAAGAAATGCTCATCAAAGCTTTACTAAATTGCAAAGATTACTTCTATTATGGAATTTAAGAATCAAACAACGCTCATCAAAGCTTTTCTAAACTGCATAGACTTCTAATGTGGAACTCAAGAATGAAACAATGCTCATCCAAGCTTTGCTTAAATTGTATAGACTTCTACTGTGGAACTCAAGAATTAAACAATGCTCTTCAAAGCATTGCTAAATTGTGAAGACGACTTTTCTTCAGGTACTCAAGAATTAAACAATGCTTATTGAACTAAATTGTGTTGTCTTTTAATGTGGAACTAAAGAATGAAATAATTCTTGTCAATGCCTTGCTTAAATTGCATAGACTTCTATTGTGGAACTTAAGAATTAAACCATGCTTATCAAAGCTTTGCTAAATCGCGAAGACTACTTCTGTTGTGGAACTCACGAATTAAACAACGCTCATGAAATCTTTGCTAAATTGCATAGACTTCTAAGGTGGAACTCAAGAATGAAACAATGCTCATTAGAGCTTTGCTTCAAATGTATAGACTTCTATTGTGTAACTCGATAATTAAACAATGCTCTTCAAACCTTTCCTAAATTGCGAAGACGAGTTTTATTGAGCTACTCAAGAATTAAACAATGCTTATTGAACTAAATTGCATAGACTTTTAATGTGGAACTAAAGAATGAAATAATTCTTATCAATGCCTTGCTTAAATTGCATAGACTTCTATTATGGAACTTAAGAATTAAACAATGCTTATCAAAGCTTTGCTAAATTGTGAAGACTACTTGTATTGTGGAACTCAAAAAACAATGCATAACAAAGCTTTGCTAAATTGCATAGACTTCTAATGTGGAACTCAAGAATGAAACAATGCTCAACAAAGCTTTGCATAAATTGCAGACACTTCTGTTGTGGAACTCAAGACTTAAGCAATTCTCATCAAAGCTTTGTTAAATTGCAAAGACTACTTCTATTGTGGAACTCAAGAATTAAACAATGCTCATCAATGCTTTTCTTAAAGTGCATAGACTTATATTGTGGAACTCAAAAATCAAACAATGCTCGTCAAAGCTTTGCTTAAATTGCGTAGACTTCTATTATGGAACTCAAGAATAAAGAAATGCTCATCAAAGCTTTACTAAATTGCAAAGATTACTTCTATTATGGAATTTAAGAATCAAACAACGCTCATCAAAGCTTTTCTAAACTGCATAGACTTCTAATGTGGAACTCAAGAATGAAACAATGCTCATCCAAGCCTTGCTTAAATTGTATAGACTTCTACTGTGGAACTCAAGAATTAAACAATGCTCTTCAAAGCATTGCTAAATTGTGAAGACGACTTTTCTTGAGGTACTCAAGAATTAAACAATGCTTATTGAACTAAATTGTGTTGTCTTTTAATGTGGAACTAAAGAATGAAATAATTCTTGTCAATGCCTTGCTTAAATTGCATAGACTTCTATTGTGGAACTTAAGAATTAAACCATGCTTATCAAAGCTTTGCTAAATCGCGAAGACTACTTCTGTTGTGGAACTCACGAATTAAACAACGCTCATGAAATCTTTGCTAAATTGCATAGACTTCTAAGGTGGAACTCAAGAATGAAACAATGCTCATTAGAGCTTTGCTTCAAATGTATAGACTTCTATTGTGTAACTCGATAATTAAACAATGCTCTTCAAACCTTTCCTAAATTGCGAAGACGAGTTTTATTGAGCTACTCAAGAATTAAACAATGCTTATTGAACTAAATTGCATAGACTTTTAATGTGGAACTAAAGAATGAAATAATTCTTATCAATGCCTTGCTTAAATTGCATAGACTTCTATTATGGAACTTAAGAATTAAACAATGCTTATCAAAGCTTTGCTAAATTGTGAAGACTACTTGTATTGTGGAACTCAAAAAACAATGCATAACAAAGCTTTGCTAAATTGCATAGACTTCTAATGTGGAACTCAAGAATGAAACAATGCTCAACAAAGCTTTGCATAAATTGCAGACACTTCTGTTGTGGAACTCAAGACTTAAGCAATTCTCATCAAAGCTTTGTTAAATTGCAAAGACTACTTCTATTGTGGAACTCAAGAATTAAACAATGCTCATCAATGCTTTTCTTAAAGTGCATAGACTTATATTGTGTTACTCAAAAATCAAACAATGCTCGTCAAAGCTTTGCTTAAATTGCGTAGACTTCTATTATGGAACTCAAGAATAAAGAAATGCTCATCAAAGCTTTACTAAATTGCAAAGATTACTTCTATTATGGAATTTAAGAATCAAACAACGCTCATCAAAGCTTTTCTAAACTGCATAGACTTCTAATGTGGAACTCAAGAATGAAACAATGCTCATCCAAGCTTTGCTTAAATTGTATAGACTTCTACTGTGGAACTCAAGAATTAAACAATGCTCTTCAAAGCATTGCTAAATTGTGAAGACGACTTTTCTTCAGGTACTCAAGAATTAAACAATGCTTATTGAACTAAATTGTGTTGTCTTTTAATGTGGAACTAAAGAATGAAATAATTCTTGTCAATGCCTTGCTTAAATTTCATAGACTTCTATTGTGGAACTTAAGAATTAAACCAAGCTTATCAAAGCTTTGCTAAATCGCGAAGACTACTTCTGTTGTGGAACTCACGAATTAAACAACGCTCATGAAATCTTTGCTAAATTGCATAGACTTCTAAGGTGGAACTCAAGAATGAAACAATGCTCATTAGAGCTTTGCTTCAAATGTATAGACTTCTATTGTGTAACTCGATAATTAAACAATGCTCTTCAAACCTTTCCTAAATTGCGAAGACGAGTTTTATTGAGCTACTCAAGAATTAAACAATGCTTATTGAACTAAATTGCATAGACTTTTAATGTGGAACTAAAGAATGAAATAATTCTTATCAATGCCTTGCTTAAATTGCATAGACTTCTATTATGGAACTTAAGAATTAAACAATGCTTATCAAAGCTTTGCTAAATTGTGAAGACTACTTGTATTGTGGAACTCAAAAAACAATGCATAACAAAGCTTTGCTAAATTGCATAGACTTCTAATGTGGAACTCAAGAATGAAACAATGCTCAACAAAGCTTTGCATAAATTGCAGACACTTCTGTTGTGGAACTCAAGACTTAAGCAATTCTCATCAAAGCTTTGTTAAATTGCAAAGACTACTTCTATTGTGGAACTCAAGAATTAAACAATGCTCATCAATGCTTTTCTTAAAGTGCATAGACTTATATTGTGGAACTCAAAAATCAAACAATGCTCGTCAAAGCTTTGCTTAAATTGCGTAGACTTCTATTATGGAACTCAAGAATAAAGAAATGCTCATCAAAGCTTTACTAAATTGCAAAGATTACTTCTATTATGGAATTTAAGAATCAAACAACGCTCATCAAAGCTTTTCTAAACTGCATAGACTTCTAATGTGGAACTCAAGAATGAAACAATGCTCATCCAAGCCTTGCTTAAATTGTATAGACTTCTACTGTGGAACTCAAGAATTAAACAATGCTCTTCAAAGCATTGCTAAATTGTGAAGACGACTTTTCTTGAGGTACTCAAGAATTAAACAATGCTTATTGAACTAAATTGTGTTGTCTTTTAATGTGGAACTAAAGAATGAAATAATTCTTGTCAATGCCTTGCTTAAATTGCATAGACTTCTATTGTGGAACTTAAGAATTAAACCATGCTTATCAAAGCTTTGCTAAATCGCGAAGACTACTTCTGTTGTGGAACTCACGAATTAAACAACGCTCATGAAGTCTTTGCTAAATTGCATAGACTTCTAAGGTGGAACTCAAGAATGAAACAATGCTCATTAGAGCTTTGCTTCAAATGTATAGACTTCTATTGTGTAACTCGATAATTAAACAATGCTCTTCAAACCTTTCCTAAATTGCGAAGACGAGTTTTATTGAGCTACTCAAGAATTAAACAATGCTTATTGAACTAAATTGCATAGACTTTTAATGTGGAACTAAAGAATGAAATAATTCTTATCAATGCCTTGCTTAAATTGCATAGACTTCTATTATGGAACTTAAGAATTAAACAATGCTTATCAAAGCTTTGCTAAATTGTGAAGACTACTTGTATTGTGGAACTCAAAAAACAATGCATAACAAAGCTTTGCTAAATTGCATAGACTTCTAATGTGGAACTCAAGAATGAAACAATGCTCAACAAAGCTTTGCATAAATTGCAGACACTTCTGTTGTGGAACTCAAGACTTAAGCAATTCTCATCAAAGCTTTGTTAAATTGCAAAGACTACTTCTATTGTGGAACTCAAGAATTAAACAATGCTCATCAATGCTTTTCTTAAAGTGCATAGACTTATATTGTGGAACTCAAAAATCAAACAATGCTCGTCAAAGCTTTGCTTAAATTGCGTAGACTTCTATTATGGAACTCAAGAATAAAGAAATGCTCATCAAAGCTTTACTAAATTGCAAAGATTACTTCTATTATGGAATTTAAGAATCAAACAACGCTCATCAAAGCTTTTCTAAACTGCATAGACTTCTAATGTGGAACTCAAGAATGAAACAATGCTCATCCAAGCTTTGCTTAAATTGTATAGACTTCTACTGTGGAACTCAAGAATTAAACAATGCTCTTCAAAGCATTGCTAAATTGTGAAGACGACTTTTCTTCAGGTACTCAAGAATTAAACAATGCTTATTGAACTAAATTGTGTTGTCTTTTAATGTGGAACTAAAGAATGAAATAATTCTTGTCAATGCCTTGCTTAAATTTCATAGACTTCTATTGTGGAACTTAAGAATTAAACCATGCTTATCAAAGCTTTGCTAAATCGCGAAGACTACTTCTGTTGTGGAACTCACGAATTAAACAACGCTCATGAAATCTTTGCTAAATTGCATAGACTTCTAAGGTGGAACTCAAGAATGAAACAATGCTCATTAGAGCTTTGCTTCAAATGTATAGACTTCTATTGTGTAACTCGATAATTAAACAATGCTCTTCAAACCTTTCCTAAATTGCGAAGACGAGTTTTATTGAGCTACTCAAGAATTAAACAATGCTTATTGAACTAAATTGCATAGACTTTTAATGTGGAACTAAAGAATGAAATAATTCTTATCAATGCCTTGCTTAAATTGCATAGACTTCTATTATGGAACTTAAGAATTAAACAATGCTTATCAAAGCTTTGCTAAATTGTGAAGACTACTTGTATTGTGGAACTCAAAAAACAATGCATAACAAAGCTTTGCTAAATTGCATAGACTTCTAATGTGGAACTCAAGAATGAAACAATGCTCAACAAAGCTTTGCATAAATTGCAGACACTTCTGTTGTGGAACTCAAGACTTAAGCAATTCTCATCAAAGCTTTGTTAAATTGCAAAGACTACTTCTATTGTGGAACTCAAGAATTAAACAATGCTCATCAATGCTTTTCTTAAAGTGCATAGACTTATATTGTGGAACTCAAAAATCAAACAATGCTCGTCAAAGCTTTGCTTAAATTGCGTAGACTTCTATTATGGAACTCAAGAATAAAGAAATGCTCATCAAAGCTTTACTAAATTGCAAAGATTACTTCTATTATGGAATTTAAGAATCAAACAACGCTCATCAAAGCTTTTCTAAACTGCATAGACTTCTAATGTGGAACTCAAGAATGAAACAATGCTCATCCAAGCCTTGCTTAAATTGTATAGACTTCTACTGTGGAACTCAAGAATTAAACAATGCTCTTCAAAGCATTGCTAAATTGTGAAGACGACTTTTCTTGAGGTACTCAAGAATTAAACAATGCTTATTGAACTAAATTGTGTTGTCTTTTAATGTGGAACTAAAGAATGAAATAATTCTTGTCAATGCCTTGCTTAAATTGCATAGACTTCTATTGTGGAACTTAAGAATTAAACCATGCTTATCAAAGCTTTGCTAAATCGCGAAGACTACTTCTGTTGTGGAACTCACGAATTAAACAACGCTCATGAAGTCTTTGCTAAATTGCATAGACTTCTAAGGTGGAACTCAAGAATGAAACAATGCTCATTAGAGCTTTGCTTCAAATGTATAGACTTCTATTGTGTAACTCGATAATTAAACAATGCTCTTCAAACCTTTCCTAAATTGCGAAGACGAGTTTTATTGAGCTACTCAAGAATTAAACAATGCTTATTGAACTAAATTGCATAGACTTTTAATGTGGAACTAAAGAATGAAATAATTCTTATCAATGCCTTGCTTAAATTGCATAGACTTCTATTATGGAACTTAAGAATTAAACAATGCTTATCAAAGCCTTGCTAAATTGTGAAGACTACTTGTATTGTGGAACTCAAAAAACAATGCATAACAAAGCTTTGCTAAATTGCATAGACTTCTAATGTGGAACTCAAGAATGAAACAATGCTCAACAAAGCTTTGCATAAATTGCAGACACTTCTGTTGTGGAACTCAAGACTTAAGCAATTCTCATCAAAGCTTTGTTAAATTGCAAAGACTACTTCTATTGTGGAACTCAAGAATTAAACAATGCTCATCAATGCTTTTCTTAAAGTGCATAGACTTATATTGTGGAACTCAAAAATCAAACAATGCTCGTCAAAGCTTTGCTTAAATTGCGTAGACTTCTATTATGGAACTCAAGAATAAAGAAATGCTCATCAAAGCTTTACTAAATTGCAAAGATTACTTCTATTATGGAATTTAAGAATCAAACAACGCTCATCAAAGCTTTTCTAAACTGCATAGACTTCTAATGTGGAACTCAAGAATGAAACAATGCTCATCCAAGCCTTGCTTAAATTGTATAGACTTCTACTGTGGAACTCAAGAATTAAACAATGCTCTTCAAAGCATTGCTAAATTGTGAAGACGACTTTTCTTCAGGTACTCAAGAATTAAACAATGCTTATTGAACTAAATTGTGTTGTCTTTTAATGTGGAACTAAAGAATGAAATAATTCTTGTCAATGCCTTGCTTAAATTGCATAGACTTCTATTGTGGAACTTAAGAATTAAACCATGCTTATCAAAGCTTTGCTAAATCGCGAAGACTACTTCTGTTGTGGAACTCACGAATTAAACAACGCTCATGAAATCTTTGCTAAATTGCATAGACTTCTAAGGTGGAACTCAAGAATGAAACAATGCTCATTAGAGCTTTGCTTCAAATGTATAGACTTCTATTGTGTAACTCGATAATTAAACAATGCTCTTCAAACCTTTCCTAAATTGCGAAGACGAGTTTTATTGAGCTACTCAAGAATTAAACAATGCTTATTGAACTAAATTGCATAGACTTTTAATGTGGAACTAAAGAATGAAATAATTCTTATCAATGCCTTGCTTAAATTGCATAGACTTCTATTATGGAACTTAAGAATTAAACAATGCTTATCAAAGCTTTGCTAAATTGTGAAGACTACTTGTATTGTGGAACTCAAAAAACAATGCATAACAAAGCTTTGCTAAATTGCATAGACTTCTAATGTGGAACTCAAGAATGAAACAATGCTCAACAAAGCTTTGCATAAATTGCAGACACTTCTGTTGTGGAACTCAAGACTTAAGCAATTCTCATCAAAGCTTTGTTAAATTGCAAAGACTACTTCTATTGTGGAACTCAAGAATTAAACAATGCTCATCAATGCTTTTCTTAAAGTGCATAGACTTATATTGTGTTACTCAAAAATCAAACAATGCTCGTCAAAGCTTTGCTTAAATTGCGTAGACTTCTATTATGGAACTCAAGAATAAAGAAATGCTCGTCAAAGCTTTACTAAATTGCAAAGATTACTTCTATTATGGAATTTAAGAATCAAACAACGCTCATCAAAGCTTTTCTAAACTGCATAGACTTCTAATGTGGAACTCAAGAATGAAACAATGCTCATCCAAGCCTTGCTTAAATTGTATAGACTTCTACTGTGGAACTCAAGAATTAAACAATGCTCTTCAAAGCATTGCTAAATTGTGAAGACGACTTTTCTTCAGGTACTCAAGAATTAAACAATGCTTATTGAACTAAATTGTGTTGTCTTTTAATGTGGAACTAAAGAATGAAATAATTCTTGTCAATGCCTTGCTTAAATTGCATAGACTTCTATTGTGGAACTTAAGAATTAAACCATGCTTATCAAAGCTTTGCTAAATCGCGAAGACTACTTCTGTTGTGGAACTCACGAATTAAACAACGCTCATGAAATCTTTGCTAAATTGCATAGACTTCTAAGGTGGAACTCAAGAATGAAACAATGCTCATTAGAGCTTTGCTTCAAATGTATAGACTTCTATTGTGTAACTCGATAATTAAACAATGCTCTTCAAACCTTTCCTAAATTGCGAAGACGAGTTTTATTGAGCTACTCAAGAATTAAACAATGCTTATTGAACTAAATTGCATAGACTTTTAATGTGGAACTAAAGAATGAAATAATTCTTATCAATGCCTTGCTTAAATTGCATAGACTTCTATTATGGAACTTAAGAATTAAACAATGCTTATCAAAGCTTTGCTAAATTGTGAAGACTACTTGTATTGTGGAACTCAAAAAACAATGCATAACAAAGCTTTGCTAAATTGCATAGACTTCTAATGTGGAACTCAAGAATGAAACAATGCTCAACAAAGCTTTGCATAAATTGCAGACACTTCTGTTGTGGAACTCAAGACTTAAGCAATTCTCATCAAAGCTTTGTTAAATTGCAAAGACTACTTCTATTGTGGAACTCAAGAATTAAACAATGCTCATCAATGCTTTTCTTAAAGTGCATAGACTTATATTGTGGAACTCAAAAATCAAACAATGCTCGTCAAAGCTTTGCTTAAATTGCGTAGACTTCTATTATGGAACTCAAGAATAAAGAAATGCTCATCAAAGCTTTACTAAATTGCAAAGATTACTTCTATTATGGAATTTAAGAATCAAACAACGCTCATCAAAGCTTTTCTAAACTGCATAGACTTCTAATGTGGAACTCAAGAATGAAACAATGCTCATCCAAGCCTTGCTTAAATTGTATAGACTTCTACTGTGGAACTCAAGAATTAAACAATGCTCTTCAAAGCATTGCTAAATTGTGAAGACGACTTTTCTTGAGGTACTCAAGAATTAAACAATGCTTATTGAACTAAATTGTGTTGTCTTTTAATGTGGAACTAAAGAATGAAATAATTCTTGTCAATGCCTTGCTTAAATTGCATAGACTTCTATTGTGGAACTTAAGAATTAAACCATGCTTATCAAAGCTTTGCTAAATCGCGAAGACTACTTCTGTTGTGGAACTCACGAATTAAACAACGCTCATGAAGTCTTTGCTAAATTGCATAGACTTCTAAGGTGGAACTCAAGAATGAAACAATGCTCATTAGAGCTTTGCTTCAAATGTATAGACTTCTATTGTGTAACTCGATAATTAAACAATGCTCTTCAAACCTTTCCTAAATTGCGAAGACGAGTTTTATTGAGCTACTCAAGAATTAAACAATGCTTATTGAACTAAATTGCATAGACTTTTAATGTGGAACTAAAGAATGAAATAATTCTTATCAATGCCTTGCTTAAATTGCATAGACTTCTATTATGGAACTTAAGAATTAAACAATGCTTATCAAAGCCTTGCTAAATTGTGAAGACTACTTGTATTGTGGAACTCAAAAAACAATGCATAACAAAGCTTTGCTAAATTGCATAGACTTCTAATGTGGAACTCAAGAATGAAACAATGCTCAACAAAGCTTTGCATAAATTGCAGACACTTCTGTTGTGGAACTCAAGACTTAAGCAATTCTCATCAAAGCTTTGTTAAATTGCAAAGACTACTTCTATTGTGGAACTCAAGAATTAAACAATGCTCATCAATGCTTTTCTTAAAGTGCATAGACTTATATTGTGGAACTCAAAAATCAAACAATGCTCGTCAAAGCTTTGCTTAAATTGCGTAGACTTCTATTATGGAACTCAAGAATAAAGAAATGCTCATCAAAGCTTTACTAAATTGCAAAGATTACTTCTATTATGGAATTTAAGAATCAAACAACGCTCATCAAAGCTTTTCTAAACTGCATAGACTTCTAATGTGGAACTCAAGAATGAAACAATGCTCATCCAAGCCTTGCTTAAATTGTATAGACTTCTACTGTGGAACTCAAGAATTAAACAATGCTCTTCAAAGCATTGCTAAATTGTGAAGACGACTTTTCTTCAGGTACTCAAGAATTAAACAATGCTTATTGAACTAAATTGTGTTGTCTTTTAATGTGGAACTAAAGAATGAAATAATTCTTGTCAATGCCTTGCTTAAATTGCATAGACTTCTATTGTGGAACTTAAGAATTAAACCATGCTTATCAAAGCTTTGCTAAATCGCGAAGACTACTTCTGTTGTGGAACTCACGAATTAAACAACGCTCATGAAATCTTTGCTAAATTGCATAGACTTCTAAGGTGGAACTCAAGAATGAAACAATGCTCATTAGAGCTTTGCTTCAAATGTATAGACTTCTATTGTGTAACTCGATAATTAAACAATGCTCTTCAAACCTTTCCTAAATTGCGAAGACGAGTTTTATTGAGCTACTCAAGAATTAAACAATGCTTATTGAACTAAATTGCATAGACTTTTAATGTGGAACTAAAGAATGAAATAATTCTTATCAATGCCTTGCTTAAATTGCATAGACTTCTATTATGGAACTTAAGAATTAAACAATGCTTATCAAAGCTTTGCTAAATTGTGAAGACTACTTGTATTGTGGAACTCAAAAAACAATGCATAACAAAGCTTTGCTAAATTGCATAGACTTCTAATGTGGAACTCAAGAATGAAACAATGCTCAACAAAGCTTTGCATAAATTGCAGACACTTCTGTTGTGGAACTCAAGACTTAAGCAATTCTCATCAAAGCTTTGTTAAATTGCAAAGACTACTTCTATTGTGGAACTCAAGAATTAAACAATGCTCATCAATGCTTTTCTTAAAGTGCATAGACTTATATTGTGTTACTCAAAAATCAAACAATGCTCGTCAAAGCTTTGCTTAAATTGCGTAGACTTCTATTATGGAACTCAAGAATAAAGAAATGCTCGTCAAAGCTTTACTAAATTGCAAAGATTACTTCTATTATGGAATTTAAGAATCAAACAACGCTCATCAAAGCTTTTCTAAACTGCATAGACTTCTAATGTGGAACTCAAGAATGAAACAATGCTCATCCAAGCCTTGCTTAAATTGTATAGACTTCTACTGTGGAACTCAAGAATTAAACAATGCTCTTCAAAGCATTGCTAAATTGTGAAGACGACTTTTCTTCAGGTACTCAAGAATTAAACAATGCTTATTGAACTAAATTGTGTTGTCTTTTAATGTGGAACTAAAGAATGAAATAATTCTTGTCAATGCCTTGCTTAAATTGCATAGACTTCTATTGTGGAACTTAAGAATTAAACCATGCTTATCAAAGCTTTGCTAAATCGCGAAGACTACTTCTGTTGTGGAACTCACGAATTAAACAACGCTCATGAAATCTTTGCTAAATTGCATAGACTTCTAAGGTGGAACTCAAGAATGAAACAATGCTCATTAGAGCTTTGCTTCAAATGTATAGACTTCTATTGTGTAACTCGATAATTAAACAATGCTCTTCAAACCTTTCCTAAATTGCGAAGACGAGTTTTATTGAGCTACTCAAGAATTAAACAATGCTTATTGAACTAAATTGCATAGACTTTTAATGTGGAACTAAAGAATGAAATAATTCTTATCAATGCCTTGCTTAAATTGCATCGACTTCTATTATGGAACTTAAGAATTAAACAATGCTTATCAAAGCTTTGCTAAATTGTGAAGACTACTTGTTTTGTGGAACTCAAAAAACAATGCATAACAAAGCTTTGCTAAATTGCATAGACTTCTAATGTGGAACTCAAGAATGAAACAATGCTCAACAAAGCTTTGCATAAATTGCAGACACTTCTGTTGTGGAACTCAAGACTTAAGCAATTCTCATCAAAGCTTTGTTAAATTGCAAAGACTACTTCTATTGTGGAACTCAAGAATTAAACAATGCTCATCAATGCTTTTCTTAAAGTGCATAGACTTATATTGTGGAACTCAAAAATCAAACAATGCTTGTCAAAGCTTTGCTTAAATTGCGTAGACTTCTATTATGGAACTCAAGAATAAAGAAATGCTCATCAAAGCTTTACTAAATTGCAAAGATTACTTCTATTATGGAATTTAAGAATCAAACAACGCTCATCAAAGCTTTTCTAAACTGCATAGACTTCTAATGTGGAACTCAAGAATGAAACAATGCTCATCCAAGCCTTGCTTAAATTGTATAGACTTCTACTGTGGAACTCAAGAATTAAACAATGCTCTTCAAAGCATTGCTAAATTGTGAAGACGACTTTTCTTCAGGTACTCAAGAATTAAACAATGCTTATTGAACTAAATTGTGTTGTCTTTTAATGTGGAACTAAAGAATGAAATAATTCTTGTCAATGCCTTGCTTAAATTGCATAGACTTCTATTGTGGAACTTAAGAATTAAACCATGCTTATCAAAGCTTTGCTAAATCGCGAAGACTACTTCTGTTGTGGAACTCACGAATTAAACAACGCTCATGAAATCTTTGCTAAATTGCATAGACTTCTAAGGTGGAACTCAAGAATGAAACAATGCTCATTAGAGCTTTGCTTCAAATGTATAGACTTCTATTGTGTAACTCGATAATTAAACAATGCTCTTCAAACCTTTCCTAAATTGCGAAGACGAGTTTTATTGAGCTACTCAAGAATTAAACAATGCTTATTGAACTAAATTGCATAGACTTTTAATGTGGAACTAAAGAATGAAATAATTCTTATCAATGCCTTGCTTAAATTGCATCGACTTCTATTATGGAACTTAAGAATTAAACAATGCTTATCAAAGCTTTGCTAAATTGTGAAGACTACTTGTTTTGTGGAACTCAAAAAACAATGCATAACAAAGCTTTGCTAAATTGCATAGACTTCTAATGTGGAACTCAAGAATGAAACAATGCTCAACAAAGCTTTGCATAAATTGCAGACACTTCTGTTGTGGAACTCAAGACTTAAGCAATTCTCATCAAAGCTTTGTTAAATTGCAAAGACTACTTCTATTGTGGAACTCAAGAATTAAACAATGCTCATCAATGCTTTTCTTAAAGTGCATAGACTTATATTGTGGAACTCAAAAATCAAACAATGCTCGTCAAAGCTTTGCTTAAATTGCGTAGACTTCTATTATGGAACTCAAGAATAAAGAAATGCTCATCAAAGCTTTACTAAATTGCAAAGATTACTTCTATTATGGAATTTAAGAATCAAACAACGCTCATCAAAGCTTTTCTAAACTGCATAGACTTCTAATGTGGAACTCAAGAATGAAACAATGCTCATCCAAGCCTTGCTTAAATTGTATAGACTTCTACTGTGGAACTCAAGAATTAAACAATGCTCTTCAAAGCATTGCTAAATTGTGAAGACGACTTTTCTTCAGGTACTCAAGAATTAAACAATGCTTATTGAACTAAATTGTGTTGTCTTTTAATGTGGAACTAAAGAATGAAATAATTCTTGTCAATGCCTTGCTTAAATTGCATAGACTTCTATTGTGGAACTTAAGAATTAAACCATGCTTATCAAAGCTTTGCTAAATCGCGAAGACTACTTCTGTTGTGGAACTCACGAATTAAACAACGCTCATGAAATCTTTGCTAAATTGCATAGACTTCTAAGGTGGAACTCAAGAATGAAACAATGCTCATTAGAGCTTTGCTTCAAATGTATAGACTTCTATTGTGTAACTCGATAATTAAACAATGCTCTTCAAACCTTTCCTAAATTGCGAAGACGAGTTTTATTGAGCTACTCAAGAATTAAACAATGCTTATTGAACTAAATTGCATAGACTTTTAATGTGGAACTAAAGAATGAAATAATTCTTATCAATGCCTTGCTTAAATTGCATCGACTTCTATTATGGAACTTAAGAATTAAACAATGCTTATCAAAGCTTTGCTAAATTGTGAAGACTACTTGTTTTGTGGAACTCAAAAAACAATGCATAACAAAGCTTTGCTAAATTGCATAGACTTCTAATGTGGAACTCAAGAATGAAACAATGCTCAACAAAGCTTTGCATAAATTGCAGACACTTCTGTTGTGGAACTCAAGACTTAAGCAATTCTCATCAAAGCTTTGTGAAATTGCAAAGACTACTTCTATTGTGGAACTCAAGAATTAAACAATGCTCATCAATGCTTTTCTTAAAGTGCATAGACTTATATTGTGGAACTCAAAAATCAAACAATGCTCATCAAAGCTTTGCTTAAATTGCGTAGACTTCTATTATGGAACTCAAGAATAAAGAAATGCTCATCAAAGCTTTACTAAATTGCAAAGATTACTTCTATTATGGAATTTAAGAATCAAACAACGCTCATCAAAGCTTTTCTAAACTGCATAGACTTCTAATGTGGAACTCAAGAATGAAACAATGCTCATCCAAGCCTTGCTTAAATTGTATAGACTTCTACTGTGGAACTCAAGAATTAAACAATGCTCTTCAAAGCATTGCTAAATTGTGAAGACGACTTTTCTTCAGGTACTCAAGAATTAAACAATGCTTATTGAACTAAATTGTGTTGTCTTTTAATGTGGAACTAAAGAATGAAATAATTCTTGTCAATGCCTTGCTTAAATTGCATAGACTTCTATTGTGGAACTTAAGAATTAAACCATGCTTATCAAAGCTTTGCTAAATCGCGAAGACTACTTCTGTTGTGGAACTCACGAATTAAACAACGCTCATGAAATCTTTGCTAAATTGCATAGACTTCTAAGGTGGAACTCAAGAATGAAACAATGCTCATTAGAGCTTTGCTTCAAATGTATAGACTTCTATTGTGTAACTCGATAATTAAACAATGCTCTTCAAACCTTTCCTAAATTGCGAAGACGAGTTTTATTGAGCTACTCAAGAATTAAACAATGCTTATTGAACTAAATTGCATAGACTTTTAATGTGGAACTAAAGAATGAAATAATTCTTATCAATGCCTTGCTTAAATTGCATAGACTTCTATTATGGAACTTAAGAATTAAACAATGCTTATCAAAGCTTTGCTAAATTGTGAAGACTACTTGTATTGTGGAACTCAAAAAACAATGCATAACAAAGCTTTGCTAAATTGCATAGACTTCTAATGTGGAACTCAAGAATGAAACAATGCTCAACAAAGCTTTGCATAAATTGCAGACACTTCTGTTGTGGAACTCAAGACTTAAGCAATTCTCATCAAAGCTTTGTTAAATTGCAAAGACTACTTCTATTGTGGAACTCAAGAATTAAACAATGCTCATCAATGCTTTTCTTAAAGTGCATAGACTTATATTGTGTTACTCAAAAATCAAACAATGCTCGTCAAAGCTTTGCTTAAATTGCGTAGACTTCTATTATGGAACTCAAGAATAAAGAAATGCTCGTCAAAGCTTTACTAAATTGCAAAGATTACTTCTATTATGGAATTTAAGAATCAAACAACGCTCATCAAAGCTTTTCTAAACTGCATAGACTTCTAATGTGGAACTCAAGAATGAAACAATGCTCATCCAAGCCTTGCTTAAATTGTATAGACTTCTACTGTGGAACTCAAGAATTAAACAATGCTCTTCAAAGCATTGCTAAATTGTGAAGACGACTTTTCTTCAGGTACTCAAGAATTAAACAATGCTTATTGAACTAAATTGTGTTGTCTTTTAATGTGGAACTAAAGAATGAAATAATTCTTGTCAATGCCTTGCTTAAATTGCATAGACTTCTATTGTGGAACTTAAGAATTAAACCATGCTTATCAAAGCTTTGCTAAATCGCGAAGACTACTTCTGTTGTGGAACTCACGAATTAAACAACGCTCATGAAATCTTTGCTAAATTGCATAGACTTCTAAGGTGGAACTCAAGAATGAAACAATGCTCATTAGAGCTTTGCTTCAAATGTATAGACTTCTATTGTGTAACTCGATAATTAAACAATGCTCTTCAAACCTTTCCTAAATTGCGAAGACGAGTTTTATTGAGCTACTCAAGAATTAAACAATGCTTATTGAACTAAATTGCATAGACTTTTAATGTGGAACTAAAGAATGAAATAATTCTTATCAATGCCTTGCTTAAATTGCATCGACTTCTATTATGGAACTTAAGAATTAAACAATGCTTATCAAAGCTTTGCTAAATTGTGAAGACTACTTGTTTTGTGGAACTCAAAAAACAATGCATAACAAAGCTTTGCTAAATTGCATAGACTTCTAATGTGGAACTCAAGAATGAAACAATGCTCAACAAAGCTTTGCATAAATTGCAGACACTTCTGTTGTGGAACTCAAGACTTAAGCAATTCTCATCAAAGCTTTGTTAAATTGCAAAGACTACTTCTATTGTGGAACTCAAGAATTAAACAATGCTCATCAATGCTTTTCTTAAAGTGCATAGACTTATATTGTGGAACTCAAAAATCAAACAATGCTTGTCAAAGCTTTGCTTAAATTGCGTAGACTTCTATTATGGAACTCAAGAATAAAGAAATGCTCATCAAAGCTTTACTAAATTGCAAAGATTACTTCTATTATGGAATTAAGAATCAAACAACGCTCATCAAAGCTTTTCTAAACTGCATAGACTTCTAATGTGGAACTCAAGAATGAAACAATGCTCATCCAAGCCTTGCTTAAATTGTATAGACTTCTACTGTGGAACTCAAGAATTAAACAATGCTCTTCAAAGCATTGCTAAATTGTGAAGACGACTTTTCTTCAGGTACTCAAGAATTAAACAATGCTTATTGAACTAAATTGTGTTGTCTTTTAATGTGGAACTAAAGAATGAAATAATTCTTGTCAATGCCTTGCTTAAATTGCATAGACTTCTATTGTGGAACTTAAGAATTAAACCATGCTTATCAAAGCTTTGCTAAATCGCGAAGACTACTTCTGTTGTGGAACTCACGAATTAAACAACGCTCATGAAATCTTTGCTAAATTGCATAGACTTCTAAGGTGGAACTCAAGAATGAAACAATGCTCATTAGAGCTTTGCTTCAAATGTATAGACTTCTATTGTGTAACTCGATAATTAAACAATGCTCTTCAAACCTTTCCTAAATTGCGAAGACGAGTTTTATTGAGCTACTCAAGAATTAAACAATGCTTATTGAACTAAATTGCATAGACTTTTAATGTGGAACTAAAGAATGAAATAATTCTTATCAATGCCTTGCTTAAATTGCATCGACTTCTATTATGGAACTTAAGAATTAAACAATGCTTATCAAAGCTTTGCTAAATTGTGAAGACTACTTGTTTTGTGGAACTCAAAAAACAATGCATAACAAAGCTTTGCTAAATTGCATAGACTTCTAATGTGGAACTCAAGAATGAAACAATGCTCAACAAAGCTTTGCATAAATTGCAGACACTTCTGTTGTGGAACTCAAGACTTAAGCAATTCTCATCAAAGCTTTGTTAAATTGCAAAGACTACTTCTATTGTGGAACTCAAGAATTAAACAATGCTCATCAATGCTTTTCTTAAAGTGCATAGACTTATATTGTGGAACTCAAAAATCAAACAATGCTCGTCAAAGCTTTGCTTAAATTGCGTAGACTTCTATTATGGAACTCAAGAATAAAGAAATGCTCATCAAAGCTTTACTAAATTGCAAAGATTACTTCTATTATGGAATTTAAGAATCAAACAACGCTCATCAAAGCTTTTCTAAACTGCATAGACTTCTAATGTGGAACTCAAGAATGAAACAATGCTCATCCAAGCCTTGCTTAAATTGTATAGACTTCTACTGTGGAACTCAAGAATTAAACAATGCTCTTCAAAGCATTGCTAAATTGTGAAGACGACTTTTCTTCAGGTACTCAAGAATTAAACAATGCTTATTGAACTAAATTGTGTTGTCTTTTAATGTGGAACTAAAGAATGAAATAATTCTTGTCAATGCCTTGCTTAAATTGCATAGACTTCTATTGTGGAACTTAAGAATTAAACCATGCTTATCAAAGCTTGCTAAATCGCGAAGACTACTTCTGTTGTGGAACTCACGAATTAAACAACGCTCATGAAATCTTTGCTAATTGCATAGACTTCTAAGGTGGAACTCAAGAATGAAACAATGCTCATTAGAGCTTTGCTTCAAATGTATAGACTTCTATTGTGTAACTCGATAATTAAACAATGCTCTTCAAACCTTTCCTAAATTGCGAAGACGAGTTTATTGAGCTACTCAAGAATTAAACAATGCTTATTGAACTAAATTGCATAGACTTTTAATGTGGAACTAAAGAATGAAATAATTCTTATCAATGCCTTGCTTAAATTGCATCGACTTCTATTATGGAACTTAAGAATTAAACAATGCTTATCAAAGCTTTGCTAAATTGTGAAGACTACTTGTTTTGTGGAACTCAAAAAACAATGCATAACAAAGCTTTGCTAAATTGCATAGACTTCTAATGTGGAACTCAAGAATGAAACAATGCTCAACAAAGCTTTGCATAAATTGCAGACACTTCTGTTGTGGAACTCAAGACTTAAGCAATTCTCATCAAAGCTTTGTGAAATTGCAAAGACTACTTCTATTGTGGAACTCAAGAATTAAACAATGCTCATCAATGCTTTTCTTAAAGTGCATAGACTTATATTGTGGAACTCAAAAATCAAACAATGCTCATCAAAGCTTTGCTTAAATTGCGTAGACTTCTATTATGGAACTCAAGAATAAAGAAATGCTCATCAAAGCTTACTAAATTGCAAAGATTACTTCTATTATGGAATTTAAGAATCAAACAACGCTCATCAAAGCTTTTCTAAACTGCATAGACTTCTAATGTGGAACTCAAGAATGAAACAATGCTCATCCAAGCCTTGCTTAAATTGTATAGACTTCTACTGTGGAACTCAAGAATTAAACAATGCTCTTCAAAGCATTGCTAAATTGTGAAGACGACTTTTCTTCAGGTACTCAAGAATTAAACAATGCTTATTGAACTAAATTGTGTTGTCTTTTAATGTGGAACTAAAGAATGAAATAATTCTTGTCAATGCCTTGCTTAAATTGCATAGACTTCTATTGTGGAACTTAAGAATTAAACCATGCTTATCAAAGCTTTGCTAAATCGCGAAGACTACTTCTGTTGTGGAACTCACGAATTAAACAACGCTCATGAAATCTTTGCTAAATTGCATAGACTTCTAAGGTGGAACTCAAGAATGAAACAATGCTCATTAGAGCTTTGCTTCAAATGTATAGACTTCTATTGTGTAACTCGATAATTAAACAATGCTCTTCAAACCTTTCCTAAATTGCGAAGACGAGTTTTATTGAGCTACTCAAGAATTAAACAATGCTTATTGAACTAAATTGCATAGACTTTTAATGTGGAACTAAAGAATGAAATAATTCTTATCAATGCCTTGCTTAAATTGCATCGACTTCTATTATGGAACTTAAGAATTAAACAATGCTTATCAAAGCTTTGCTAAATTGTGAAGACTACTTGTTTTGTGGAACTCAAAAAACAATGCATAACAAAGCTTTGCTAAATTGCATAGACTTCTAATGTGGAACTCAAGAATGAAACAATGCTCAA
>NW_026440207.1:0-70479 GCF_002870075.4 Lactuca sativa | reverse complement strand
GAAATGAAAACTTTTGTATTGTAAATAATTCGGAAAGTTTAAATTGAAAATTTGTGATACGGTTATCTCGTGTAATTCAGTAATATTTATACCCAAATGGTATTAAAATAGTTTGCAAAAATTATATTTTTGTTTAGCAGGTTAAAAATGAATTTATACTTATATAAATATAATATTTATATAATTTTGATTACACCGACAGTCGAATAAATAATTCTACCCCAAGCCCACAATCAAACAAGGAACAGGAAATGGATTCAAATTATCAATTCTAAGCCTGTTGAACCCTAAATATATAATTTATATAAGTACATAATTTTATTAAAGAAAAAAATTAATAAATATTGAAAACATTTATATATCAACCCAATTTCTTGTGTTACACTTGTATTCCCCCCTATCCCCTAAAACAGTGAAAAATCATGAAAACGTAAGGGTATGAACTCACCTTGTGTATGAGTTTCTGGTTGGTTTCGATGTGGTTGCGATGATTCCCAGTATAGAATACGTGTGATTAACCGTATCCTAATTATATTTTACACATAATTACATGTATAAATTAGATAACTAATGATTTAACAAGATAAATAATATTAGTTCATATGGATTTCTTACTAATAGTGGAGAAAATTCTAGGTATTGATTTGAATGTTTGAAGGCTAACTGGGTAACTGCTTGCATATACAAAGAACTTTGATACGAGTTTTGAGAGTATATGAGTGAATTACGTTTACTGTAAGCGTATAATGAATTCATTTGTTCCTTAAATATGAAGGAAACTCATAATGCGGTGAATGTAATTTTTAGGGTGTAATCACATAGGGAAGCTGATTTTAGATAAGATTATGAAGATATTTGATGAGAGTTTACGGTTATACACTTCCAAGATGAAGTGTTTACGGTTTGAACCATTATTCTAAAGGAGGGTTCACGGTATGTATTATATATATATATATATATATATATATATATATATATATATATATATATAGAGAGAGAGAGAGAGAGAGAGAGTGGGTTCGTGTATAAATGAGATTAAGATGTGAAAAAGTAAAGAACCAATAGGAAATAAGCATGTGTATAAGAGTTGGGTTTTTTTTTTATTTCACACGTAATATTTTGATTTTTATAATTTTTTAATTAAAAGATTATAAATGTAATTTATCTATGCAGTTATCTTTTATGAATTTAACCGTCATTGAAGAGTGAGTAGTCGGTTTTCAAATTGAGCTAACCGTGTATCCGTAATTGATTGAAGGTCTACGTTTTTGTTATTACAAAATTTATTCTGAGGGTTTATTTTAAGTTTTCTCTACTATTAGATTATGTATTTCAACATTATTCAACATAATGTTTGCGTTTAAAGCTTTGTTAAATGCGAAAGTTAACAGGAATAGGCAAAGTTCGCATTCAAAAGTCATGAAGAAATTTCCAATTTCATCACAGAGAATGGTTACCAGGAAGAAGGATTATTTAAATGAGAATGTGGACAAAGTTGATTGCATGGTTAATTCTCGTGATCATCCTATCGAAATAGATGTTGATGAAGTATCAGTAGGAAAAAAATTTCGATCTGATGAAGTTAAGAACGAGAGTAAGTTATGATGTTTTGTTGTTAATGTTTTTCAAATTGACTTATTTTATCATTTTTTTCGGGTTGATTTTGTTATGTCTGTATGTTTAGATAATGAGAGTCCAATTGAGATTTATTCCAGTAATTCTATGAAGAAGACAATTGACATTTCATATAGTAATTATTGGTAGAAGAAAAAGCCAAGGAATAATGTTCATCAGTCTGTGTATAGTTCAATGAAAAAGAGAAAACATGGTTTGTTTGGTCGATTAAACTCAAAATCATTTGATTCAGAAGGTTAGTTATTCTAATGTTGTTATTCTTTAAGTTTATCATTAATCTAGATTATAATTTTTTTTGTTGGACATAATTTAGATTATTTAAGTGATTCTAATTTTGAAGTTCGGAGCATTACAAGGAGCAGGAAGTTGGTTAACAGAAGTGATAGAAAATTTAGTAAAACAATTGTCTCCGAACATGGTAAACTTAAATATAATGTTATTTATTTATTGTGTTCCATATTTATTGATTTTGTTTTATTAATTTTTTTATATTATTTTACAACGTTTATATATTGATAATTTTGTTGTAGACTTTTCTAGAGATTCTGATTTTGAGGATGGTACCAGTAGTAGTGTGAAGAGGGTGGATAAGATAGCTTATAAGAAAGTTAAAAAGAAAATGGAGTTGAATTGTGCTAAAATAAAATCATTGTATTCTTGTGTTTCTCTTCATTCTATATATGGCGTTGTGAATTCAATGAATCATAATCAAAAAGAATGTGTGAGGAGTTTGGGGTTTGGATCATTGATAGACATGAAGACTCAAAGTATTCTAGCTAAATTATGTTATTTTGTTGTTGATTCTTTTGATCCTTTAGAGATGGTTATTAAAACTGAGGTTTCTAATATTTTGGTTACAAGGGAAGATGTTAATAGGGTGTTAGGTTTGCCTATGGGGGTTGATCAGTTAAATAGTGTTGATTTAAGAGGTAACGAGGAATGGTATGAGATATGGAAAGATCAATTCAAGAAGCCGTTGTCTTTAATAACTCCAAATGATACCGTGTACAAGATAATAGAACGATGTGAAGCATATATGGTGTTTGTTGCAAATTTTATTATTCTTGTATGTACATGTTTTGGATCATGTAACAAACAAGGTGCATGCAATTTGAAGCTTCTACCGTATTTGTCTGAATCATATAAGTTAGATAAGTTTGATTGGTGTACATATGTATTAAATTGTGTAAAAGAGGAAAAGTTGATTTGGGGCAGAAGTGATATTAAGACTTTCTTCAATGGTCCTAGTGTGTTTCTAACGGTATGCCATTTAATGTTATTTGATTAAATATTTTTAAAATATTAATAATATTTATATTTTGTTATTAATTTTTGTTTTTTTTTTTGTAGTTTCTATATGTTGATAGGATTCAATGTAGGCAAATGTTAATGGTTAGAAGATATCCAGTAATTAATAATTGGACTTTAGAGCTGTTGAAAGTGAGAGAAATAAATGAAATTTCCAATGGAGGTTTTGGAAGACCATCTGCTATAGTGAAAAGTGTTGATGAAGTTTCTAGAGGATCAATTTTAGTAAGTAATGTTAATTGTGTAATTTTGATCGTGAACATGATTTATTTGTTTAGTATTTTGATTTTATGTTTAAATCTTCAGTTTTAGATATTAATTATACTTTTTTATATTTTTTCTTGTTATCAGGAGTTTCATTCAGAAATGAAGTGGTGTTTAGTAGATATGTCTAAGAAAGTGGATAAAGCCTTTAAAAAGCATGGAAATTTGAAAATAATAGAGTTTTATGGATTGAAGGTGAAAGAGTTATGTTCTGCATATAAAGATTTTCGTCATAGTAATTATAAATGCGAATACTTTCGAGTCATGTGGAAAAAGCAGTAGTTGTGATGATAAGTTTGATGAATTTCGAGATTTTGGGCAGTCTATTAACAACATCGTTGGTGTTAATAAATATGGATTGGCAAATTCGTTTGGCAAATCTGGATGTATTGAAACTAAGTTGCTTGTGGATTGCGAGGGTGGTCATAAGGAAAAGTGTGTAGTTGAGGGTATTCCTTCTTTTAATTTAGGAATTGAGGATGACATGTATACTCCTCCAAAAGTGAATGCAGGTGTTGATAGTTATGTTAGTAATAATTTTGTTTCTGTTGGAATAAGTTTTGCTTCAGTCAAAGGAAATGTACTTAAATCTCATGATGAAAGTGAAAAAGTTAAAATACTTGAGAATGATATGATTTCATTGAGACCAAAGAGAAGTCAAACGTTACCTCCAGTGCTTAGGTCTCCATTTGTTGTACGAGCTGTTGAGATTGATAGTAATTTGACAAAGGAGGAGAATATCAAGTCTAATTGGCTATTCAGTTTATGTGGGAATCGAACGTAATGTGTTTGTGTATATGTATATATATTTTTATATATAATGAATATTTAATTTAATGTATTTTATTTTTATTTTAATAGGGATGATCTTTTTCATAGCATAAATGGACAACGTGGGGAAAGATACATGTTTGAGAGCTTATGTCCAGGAGAATTTCTTTTTTCCGGGACTATTGATTGTTTTGTTGAAGTGTTGAACTATGATGAGAGAGCTAGGAATTTGGACACTCCTTCATGTTTCTTCTTCAAGACAGCAGTATTGGTACGTATAGTAATTGTTAGTTATTGTTTCTATATTATTATGATGTTAATTGAATTGTTGTTTTGTATTTAGGATCCTGCATACATGCATAGTGAAGCATGTAAATATGATGATGTGTACCAAAATTTTAAAGAAAATGTTTTTCATTGTTTGGGAGAGTCTAAAGAACGAAGAAATTTAAAAGGAATTGATTTGGTAAGTTTAGTTTTTCTTTGTAAAATTTATTCCTTTTGTGTTTGTATCTTATTGTGAAGTTGATTATTTTTATTTAGATGTTCTTTCCTGCATGTGCAAACAGTCACTATTTTGTGTTTGTTTTTGATTTTAAAAACCGCAAAGCTGTCATATTGGACAACATATTATATAGTCTTTCTGAAAAACCATACCCACATCTAACTCAAAATCTGGTAAGTTTGTTTGTATTTTTTTTGTTTAAATGTTTATTTATATTCATGAATTATATTTTTTTTATAATGGATATTGAATTTTTGTTTATATTTAAATGCAGAAATATATGTTTGGTAGATATCTTCAAGACATAAAACATTTTATGGCTTTTTCAGTTATGTATGAAATGGAATTTGTTGATCAATATATGACGTGGAAAACAAGAGGTAACAGTAATGATTGTGGGATTTTTTTGATGCGTCATATGGAAACTTATAAAGGTGGTCCTTTAGCTCAATGGAAATGTGGGTTTAAAATGGAAAGTGTTGAGCAGATTTTGCAACTTAGAAATCTTCGAAGAAGATATTCTATGAAAATTCTATTGAGTGAAGTGAATCTAATGAAAAATGAAGTTCAACAACTTCTTGTTGAATATCAAAAGCTTTCTGCAAATGACAGCCGTGTAATGTATCATGAAGGCATTATCAATATAGCAGCTAGGTTAGCTGCTTTTGGTCCTTGATATATGTTTGTTGAAGTAAACAGCAAGTCGCTATGTTTATGTAGAAGTATTCATAGTAATGGTTATGAATGAGTAAGTAAAACAATTTGTTATGAAGTATTTTAAATGTGTGTTTGTTTTTGGTTGTTTTTCTTTAGGTTGAATTTAATGTACTTCTACAAACATAAGTTTATAATAATATATGAAAAGTGTGGCTACATTTTTATGTTTTTGATTTTGATTGTATATGTATAATCTTTTTTAAAGTTAACATATTTACAATCATATATAATATTAACATATTTAAAACCATCATATCTACAATTTTCAGAGTAACATATCAACAATCATATATAATATTAACAAACTAACAACCACCATCGATAATATTTATAAATATATTACAATCCCCATTACAATCATCCCAAAAGAAGTTAGAGCACATAAACATATTATATAAATGACCAAATATTCATACTAACACCATTTCCTTAAATCTAAAAACCCAAAAACCCAAATTCCCACCTTTTCACCTTGCAACTTCATCTACTTACCCAGAAGATTCACTTGATACTTTGTGTAATCCAAAGCTTCAATGAGTTTGTCAACATTTATCCAAAAGTTGAATTCGTCAAAAAGCATGATCCTAGCCTCCCAAACAGTAATTTTTGGATTTGATGCAACCATTGAATAGAGTTTCGTGCACATATAACTGTTGGTTGCAAAGTTTAATGTTTTTGGGAAGAAGTTTGTAACAGTGGTTTGATTATGCTCCAAATAAACTTGTTGAACACAAAAAAAAAACCCATCTATTTTAACTTTTTTGACAAAGTTCAAGAAATCATTCCAATAAGCAAGCTTGTTTAGACCAACGTCTAAAGGAGCAAACGAGACTAAAGAGTATGCATATGTTGTCGCAACATCATAACCAAAAGAACTTAAGATGGTATGAAATACCTCTGCAGAGAAAGTTTCAACCTCGATGAAGTCTATATAGTCAATGTTGCCTCCAATGTAATCTCGATTTGGGTAGTAGTGGAAACTACCTCCATGGTTTAGCATCATTGTGAAGTACTTTTTGTTTTCCCACCCTGAATGAAGATTGAAAAGAAGATTATATAAGTATTAATAGGATAAGATTTTAACAATAAAGAACATACCATATATGTCGTAAAGATCAAGATAATCCGAGGAGTTCCGAACTACCCAAAGCGATGATTCAGAAGCCATCAATGGATAGTTTTTTTTTCTTTAAGTTTATGGTGATGTTGAGGAGGAATATATAGCGGTAACAATTGGAGTTAGTAGAGTAGGTAATTAATTTTCTGCCATCATTTGCTTCAATAAATATTATAGTCTATTATGGCGGTTGTAGATTTAGGTAATCATGGTATCTATACATTGAAGATGATAATCCTTATCTTCTTATGAATTAATTTTATTTATTTATTTATTTTTTTTTGCATTTTATCAAACAAATCGGTATATATTACCTTCTTTTATTAATTTGATATAAATAAAATAAATATTTTTTTTGTATGTTATAATGAGATTATAATCTTGTTATTATTTATAGTTTTTACATTATATTTTTAGTAATTATTTTTTTTTTCATTTTTTTAAATATAAAATATAAAGTTACTATTAGATGAAAAGCTTTTTATATGAAAGGATTGTTTGTATTTATTGTAATTAAGTCGATTTGACTTCTGCATTTATGAATATTTATATTTTTTATAATTGTTAATTCTGAATAGATTTAAGTAATAAATGAAAGATTTTACTAGGTAATAAAATATTATATATTTCAGAAGATTAGTTGCATATATATACATGTGTAAGTTATAACTAATATTATATTTTTCAATCGCATTAGATTTAATATTTTTAAGTAAAATGATTCTGAATATGTAGTTGATGATTTGAAATAGTCTTAACATATATTTCGGAAGATTAGTGGCATATATATTTATGTGTAAGTTATAACTAATAATATATATTTCAATATAATGTATATTTTTCATCAAAATAAGATGTATAACACACAAATGAGGTTGTGTAAATTTTGCAATACGTTGGTTCAACATGATTCTAGAAATTGTCCATTTGTCAAAAGACATGCTCAAAAGAGTTGCAGAGAAGATGTTGAAGGAAAAAGACATTGGTATATCTCTGAAATATGAGGGAATCCATTTTTCTCTCTTGTTGAACATATCAGCCAACCATTTATTATCCTTCAAATGAAATTCATTCAACATCAAATCCCATTTGTTCTCAAATTCTGATGGTTCAATATTCATATTCCAAACTAGTTGATTTATGCGTTTCTTGAAATCTGAATTTGAAACTAAATCAGCGTCAATCTGTCAAGTTAAATTTGATTTTATTAATATATTTTCATAAGCTATTTTTAATTCAATAAATTAAATTTTTTGTTACCTTTGATGGCATTTTTGACATTATGTGCCACATACATAATCTGTGAGTACATCCTTGAAACACCTTTCCTATTGAAGAAGATAATGCTACATCTATGTCTGACAGAATCATTGTTGGTTTCTTCTTATGTGATGACAAAAAAGCTTCTAATAACCAAGAGTATGATTCAATTGTTTCATCTGATATTAGTCCTACTCCAACATTGATTGTCTTTTCATGATTGTTTATTGCAGTGAAAGGAACAAATATCATATTGTACCTGAAAATAATTGTAAAATGTATCCCTAATTCTATAATATAATTTAATAAATATAAATTTTACCTGTTTGTTCTATATGTAGCACCTGGTTCCTGGTACGTAAATCTTATTTGAGTAATTTCCATTTTTAGCCTTGGACTCGGCGAGTCATAGGTCCGACTCGCCGAGTAGAGACGGGACCCGGGACATGTTTAAGTTGGCGACTCGGCGAGTCCATATCCTGGACTCGGCGAGTCACCGCTGTTTGATGAAACCCTAAGTTTCAGGGGTTTGCACCCTATTTAAGCCCTCATTTCCGCCCTAAGCCAGCCCCCTTCACCCTCAGGAGCTCTCCATACGTTCTAACCCCTTGTTCTTGTGAGTTTGAGGCCTTTTGTGTGTTTTCTTGAAGATTTTGAGAAGGAGGAGGAGTAGATCAAGAGGAAGGGAAGGAAGTCAAGCATCTTTGTGTTCTCTCAGTAATTTCTTGGAGGCATAACTCGTTTTCCCTCTGTTTCTATGCTTGTTACTCCATTAAAGTCCTTCTTGAGCCCTTCCCCAAGCTTGCATGTGCAATATAATTTGTAATAAGCTGATTGGCCTCTAGATCTAGGCATGGTTGAGCTCCAAGAGCTCAGATCTACTGCCTTTACGGACCCATATTACATAAAGACCCTAGATCTACTCATTTGGTGCATTTTGAACCCTAAAACTTTACGTGTTATTCATGCTCTAGGAACCCAGTTCTGTGGATAGCATAAGCTGGATTCAAGCAGAATCCAGCATATAGTGATTGCATGGTAACAACTCGGCGAGTCGTTCATCTGACTCGGCGAGTCTGCTTGCGAGTCTCCGAGTTTGTCCCCTTTTCGTTGTTTGAGTGGGAGTAGTGAGTCACGGGGTGTGACTCAGTGAGTTGGAAGCCAAACTCATCCATGGAGGAACTCGACGAGTCAATGCCCTGACTCGGCGAGTTCAAGGCAATCTCCTTAGATCAAGAACAAACTCGGCGAGTTGTTCATACAACTCGGCGAGTCGCAGCATATGTGTTCTTCGGATGAAGATGAACTCGGCGAGTTGTTCATACAACTCGGCGAGTAGGATGAAGGACTTGAACCTCAATTTAGAAGGAGAACTCGTCGAGTCAACGTCTAACTCGACGAGTAGGGACGAGATCCAGGGCAATCGATTGGATAGGGACTCGGCGAGTTGGAGAGCCAACTCGGCGAGTCGGGTCAACTAAAAGTTGACTTTGACTTTGACTTATGACATGATCAGGGGTAAAATGGTCATTTTACCCAAAGGACAGTTAGCAGTGATTGATTGAGTATGTTGTGGGAGTTGCAGCCGGAGGATTTCCGGAGCAGCAGCAGCAGTAGGCAGTCAGTTCCCGACCAGACCAGCAACTACTTCGGGGTGAGTTACCTTCCAGTAGCGGTGGGTCTACGGCCACAATGCCGGCCCACCAGTAGGAGTTGTATGTGGATGATTGTCTCCGTGATATTCATCTAGGGTTACTACTACCTGTTCCATTCTTATGTGCTAGTATGATGTGATGCTATGTGTTAGTGGTAGTAGGGGAGATAGTCCCAAGACATCCGGTCAATAGGGCCGAAGGGGTAGTTATACCCAGCCATGCTAGATAGATTCTGATACTGTGGTACATGTTATGTGGTAGTAGTAGAGGGGAGAAGTAGTCTCCAGTATCCGGTCGAGAGGACCGAAGGGGAGGCCAGCACCCAGGTATGCTAGGCAACATCCGGTCCAAAGGACCGAAGGGGTAGGTCGAGCACCAAGATATGCCTGACGATAGATGTATGTTATGTGATTATTATGGTATGTGGTACAGTGGGGGAACTCACTAAGCTTTGTGCTTACGTTTTTCAGTTGTTGTTTCAGGTACCTCTTTAGCCAAGGGGAAGGAGCAGGCTCGGTAGCAGCATATCACACACTTTTGTTTCCGCAGTTATGAGTTTATTCTGGGATTGATACTCTGATATTTTGGTTGTTTAAATGTTGTGGATTTCAATTTGGTTTTCAATGTAAAATGGTTTAATTATACAATGTTTTAATTATTAATGATTTCCAAGTAATGATTTATAAACAAAATTTTTGGACGTGAAAATTAGGTCGTTACAAGTTGGTATCAGAGCCTTGGTTTGAGGGATTAGGACACACCTTCGGGGGTGTCTGAACTCAGATCGAGGGATTGAAAGATTTTCTAAAGGAAAATGTTTTGAAAAAAAATGAGAAAATAGTTTTGAGAAAGAACGAAGTGTGTGATGTGCGCGACCGGCCGAGCTCAAGTAAGTATTCCCCAAAGTACCCATACAAGTTTATGTTATGTTTATCAGCTTTTGTAGAACAGCATGCTAGAATATGACTAAGGATCTAGGAACGATGCCTTATGTGCCTGCTTTATGTGTTTCAGCTGTATAAAAAAAAAATTGCATGCTAGAGTCGAGTAGACAGCAATAGGATAGCCTGTTAGGTTATGCCTGATACTATGAGTTTAGCTCTGTATGCTAGATTAGTTCTTCTCTATGAGAGCGGATTTGCTTGAAATTGTTCCCTTAGCTCGAATGATGGTTGCTTTGTGCTTTGTGGGACTCTGAGTGGTGGGAGTTAGCCATTAGGTGAATACGTCACGTCACATGTGATCAGGGTTGAATAATCT
Source organism: Lactuca sativa (assembly GCF_002870075.4). Taxonomy (NCBI): domain Eukaryota; kingdom Viridiplantae; phylum Streptophyta; class Magnoliopsida; order Asterales; family Asteraceae; genus Lactuca; species Lactuca sativa. The sequence goes on along the minus strand of NW_026440207.1, from coordinate 59,987 downwards.
TAGAGTGTTGGATTTGTCCCTATTACACAGCTCTCGTTTGAGTCTAACCGTTGTAGGGATGAGCCTGTTACTCGAAGGATTATCCGAGTCTAACCACATGTGATGGTATTCAGGTAATGGTCAATTGGCACTACTAAGAGGCCTTCAGCAGCTGAGGACCTGGTAGGGTGGAGCCTGAGATTTCCCTAGGGCAAGCCTAGGATGAGTATAGTAGTGATCAGCCGTAGTGGAAAGGATCTGGTGGAGTCGAGGCAGTTCTTGGAGAAGGTACGGATAGATGTTGAAGGTAGTATGGGCCCGTACTACTGAAAGCAGAGGATCCGTACCCGAGCCAAGGGAGGCCAAGATGAGACCAGGGAACTTGTGGTAGATGTGATCCCTCAAGAAGTATTAGTATCACTAACAATTATTATTCCTGTATTACAGAATGGTGGTACTACGTTCGAGGCCGATAGATGGCGGTTTATGAGAGGGGTCAGGTTCGGGATCAGGTTCCGAGCCAGTCGATGAGGGACTACGCGAGTTCATCGCGTCAGAGAGATTACCAGAGGCATCATTGAGTCGACCCCCATCATCTTTGGGTCGATCAAGGAGAGGATCATCGAGTTGATGGAGGATCACTTTAGGGCGTTCAGGAGCGACATGGCATCTGGCCAGTCGGGGCCTCGCACGCTGTCCTTTAAGGACTTCAGGGGCAGTGGTGCACCAGATTTCCACGGGGTGAAAGACCCCATTGCTGCTAGGCAATGGATTGCAGACATCGAGTCTGCACAGTTGACTAGCTTCTGCCCCTCGGGTCGAAGGTGAGGTATGCAGCAGGATGTTTACGGGACCGAGCTTGAGATTGTTGGGAGTCAGTGGGTGACTCGTTGGGAGCCTCAGCTATCGAGACTATGACCTGGTCGGATTTTGTGACCAGGTTCAGGGCGGAGTTTGCGCCGGCTGTCGAGCTTCAGCAGCTGGCCAGGGAGTTTTTGGACATGAGACAGACGACGGAGAATGTGGCGGAGATCACCGCCAAGTTCCGGGAGAGGGCACTGCTGGTGCCCCAGTATGCAGGCGATGAGGAGGACCCTTAGTTTTTCAGCTTGCCTCACCTTGGACTCTATGATTGCCAGGGCAAGGGAGAGGGAGATAGACTTGGAGCACATCCGGAAACGGAAGGCAGGAGAGGGTCAGTCAGGAAATGCGGCAACAGGGACGGGGACGCTGCAGGAAATGCGGCAAGACGCACGAGGGGGCATGCAGGTTGGGATCATCAGGCTGCTACAAGTGCGGCAAGCCTGGACACTATAGCAGGGATTGCACTGCTCCGGCAGCAGTTATCCAGACGTCTGAGTTGCCGTGTTTCCACTGCAACCAGAGGGGCCACAAGAAGGCCAATTGCCCCCAGTTGACAGTTTCAGCGCTAGCTCCAGCGACCCTGCGGATCACTGATTTTATAAGTACATTGCATAAAATGGTTTTAAAATCATTTTGCATAAAATGGTGTTTGGATAGTATTTGGATGATTTTAAAAGTACATTGCAGAAAATGGTGTTTTAATTATTCTAAACGGTACATCTTAAAAGCAGATTGCACAAAATAGTACACCTATATTGTACTCTTTGTAATATAATTGCAGAAAATGGTATTTGTAATTAAAAGTACATAATAAGAAGGGGTGTAACCATTACATATAGTTAAATTCCATAATACCAATATGTAGCAGCCATCCATTTGTACTAAAATGCCTAAACAATTCACAAAAAAGGCATCCTAAAATGGTAACAAAAGAACAAGTGGAAGTATGCTGCAATCAACAGGTGTACTAATTAATGTACATGTAAAAAAAATGCCAAAACATGTTGACAAAAGTGGCAACCTATATCATCCCCACTACACCCCATTTCTACCTAACCGACTACTCCAAAGTGACTAGGTTTGCAGACGAAGAAGAACCACCATCCTCATTGCCAATGGGGGGCAATGGCTTAATGTAATGAGTTTGGGGCCAAACATTGTTTCCAGTATGTTTGAAGAGTAACATTCAAGATATTTATCTTTAGAAAAGTATTAATTAATATATACATAAGGTGTTTGATGGATGAAATTAATTCCAATAATTGTAATTTTCACATCCTCATCTAGCTTCAAACACATTTCCTTGACAATGAAAAATCAACCAAAAATCTACAATAATTTAGACAGCTAGTAACAATCTTTGTTATGATTAATATAATTGTTAGAATGCATAAAATTAGTAATATACCTCATATTCTTTCCAAAGCGATTCATTTTCCTTATCACTGTTGGACAAACATTAGAACTCCATCTTTGACTTTCCTTATTCATGTGGCAAACCTGTTCATAAAAGTATATCTTAGATTTTCAAAGAGGTTAGTCTTAACAAGAAAAAACTTGAAAGGTACAATGTTTTCAAAATGTATTATCCTAATAAGAAAAAAAAAAGTTAAAAGATAACATTTAAATATGTTATATTTCAAAAATAAAATGTTGTCCTAATAATATTAGATTTTCAAAGTTTATTGCTTTAATAAGAAAAAGGTTGAATGGTAGAAGTTTTTAAAGTTACAAAGTCTTAATAGGTGAGATTTTTAAAGTGCAATGTCTTCATCAGGAAAATATTAAATGAGTCTTAATATGTTAGATATTAGCAGTATAACACTATAATTTAAATAGTAATATTTAAGATAAAGCACATTGTCTTAATATGAAAAAAGATATACTGAAATATGAAAGAAAATTGAAAGTATAATGTTAGTGATGGGAACATAAATCATAGATGCTTAGATTTTCAAAGTACAATGGCTTAATAGTAAAAGATTATAAGAAAAAAAAATCTTTATAGGTTATATTTTACAATTGTCTAGACTTTCAAAGTACAATGTTATAATTGTCTAAAATTTTCAAGTATAGTGTCTAAGTAGGGAAAAAATAAAAGTAAAATGTCTAAATATGTTAGATTTTCTAAGTATAAAAGTCAGTATAAAGTTTTAATGCGGTTAATGCAAATTCCAAATTTACCCTTCCGAGTATATTTTTAAATTAACTTAATACAACATTTATTTTTATTTCAAATATACATGTGTCTCATCCTTAATGGTTGTTTTCCTTTTCACAAATCATTTGTGTTTTCGTGTGTGTGTGTATATATATATATATATATATATATATAGGTTAGATTTTAAAAAACATTTTCTTAATAGGAAAAAAAAATAGAAGAAAATATCTTAATAGGCCAGATTAAAAGTACTATGTTGTAGTTGTCTAGATTTCCAAAGTACATTATCTATGTAGGAAAAAAAGTATAATGTCTAATAATATTAGATTTTCCAAGTGTAAAGTTTTAATAAGAAAAAGTTCAAAGGTAAAAAATTTGCAAAGTTTGTTGTCTTAATAAGAAAAGGAAATACAAATTACAACATTTAATTATGTTAGATTTTGAATATAAAATGCTATATATGTTTACCAAAATCAAGCAAGTTCAGATTTTCAAAATAAAGTCTTGATAAAAAAAAAAAAAAAATTAAAGCTATAATGCTATAACTAGTAACCAAAAACAAACATGTTTAGTTTGTGGAAGTAGAGTGACTAGGAAAAATAATAAAATTACAGTGTCTTAATAGATTTGATTATGAAAGTATAATGTTTTAATAGAAGGTTATATACCTTTGCATCTAAATAGCATTCAGTTGCAACATACAAACTTATGAGGCCAATATGGAAAGGATTTTTTTATTATTGTTACCTTATTAGACATTTTACATGTATATTTAGTAATCAGCAAAGTACAGTTTGGTTTATTACCTTGTCCGTAACACCTCCCATAACCTTAATGTTTTATCGTATTCAAATACCCTGAAACCATGTGATACTTTTTAATTAGCGAGGGTAGAAGAGTAAATTTACTTGCCTTTTGAGTTGGATCAGAATCCAACAGAAACAGAAAGCAGTTGTGTAATGGGCTGTTGAGTAGTTCCACCAGCTGCCCTATCAAAACAATAATAGACATGTTAGAAACCACAGCTAAGAAACGGAATTGCGGATTCTGGCAGAGTTGGAATTCGAGATTCCATTTCTTGACGTGTTTGGTTGACAATTTGGATGGAACACACTTATGTTGGATTTCTTGAAATTCCATGTTTGATAATCACAGCTAGGAACTGGAATTGTGGATACCGGTGGGATTGGAATTCGAGATTCCATTGAATGGTGCCTTTGGTTGAAAATTCGGACGGAATGCAACTTTGTGAAATTCCTTGGTATTTCATATTTGATGGGCTTGAACCATTTATTTATAGGGGCAGGCAGAAAGAATGCCAGTTTTGATTCATTCCTCCCTCTTTATTAAAAGACCAAAATACCCTTGTTATATATTGAGATAGAGGGAGGACATTTTATAGCGCAAAGAAAGAGTTGAGAGTGCATGCCTTTTTGATCATGGTTGAAATTTGGACCAAATCATTCCAATAAAACACCTGAAAGCTTATGAATCATTTTTCAAGATGAATAATAATGGAGAGAGAGAGAGAGAGAGAGAGAGATCACTCATGTTTTGTGAGATAAAAATTCTTTATTTCAATTATTAGCAAAATATTGTGTGTATAATAAATAAATAAATAAATAACACAAAGTAAAATGACTAATTAGATAAAGTAAAATGACTTTTTTTGCCCTTATCTTCATCTTCTAAATCTCCTTCATCTTAAATCATAAAAATCAAACCAAATTCAATCAACACCCAAAAATTAAAGAAGAATCAAGATCCAAAAGTATAAAATAAAAATAATTCTAACCTAACAATCTTTAATCTTTTTAGTTTACTGTTCATGGTTTTTTTAAATAAATTTGTTGGTACCTTGGATCTTAATTTTGTTTTAGTTTTAGCTTAATTGTTGGGTATTGGTTTGATTAGAGTTTAAGATTAAAGTTGAGGAATTTTAGGTTTACAGGATGAAGGATAAAAAAAGAGAGGGACAAAATAGTCATATTTCACTTGGATTTCACAAACATTTTGCAACACCAACAGTTCCACCATGGAGAAAACTTTCAACAAAACTATACTTTACTGACCAATTGTACAGCAAATGAAATATCTTAGATGAAAACCATAAGTTTTGAAATATCACAAGGACGAAATTGTAATTTACTCTATAAATAATAATAGTGGCATGTTACCTGTCAATAACCAAGATCAAAGTTGTAGAATGAGTAAGTCAACAATATATCATTACCTTAAAAACAAAAATAAAATACTTAAATAAAAAAAAAAAAAAAAAAAAAAACCACATCTGAACTGTATGGTTATTTTCATACCACATCTTTCTCAATCAAACCCTTCCTTTCTCTAATTTCTGTAAACCTTTTTATAAATCGCAATAAATATAATATTTGGGTGATAGAACTTGGAGGGCACAATAGTCATTTACCTGCAATTGGTTTTTGATAGTCATGTACTCTAATGTTTTTAACTGAGACAACATACTGTTGAATGGTATGAATAAGATCCCACTAAGAATGCATAAACCTGGAATTACATGTCATGAACAGATTTAGTTAAAATTAGCCAAAAGGGTCGATGTGTAAATTTCAACAAAATATAAAAACCTCTTTTTGCCCCTATAGAATATTCTCTGTTTTAAAGCGTCTGGATCCATGACTCAGCCTTCATAATCCAAAAAGCTTGACCACTGTATAACATAAATAACATTATTTAATTTATTTTTCTCTTAATTTTTACACATAACAACGTACTTCCATTTTTTTACCAATAGAAGCAATGTACTTTATTCTTTATCCATAATAGCAGCATACTTATACTTTTTATCAATAATAGGAATGTTCTTTTAATTTTTTTTTTAACCATAATAGCAATGAACTTATATTTTCTACCCATAACAGCAACATACTTAAATTTCTTTACTGATAAAAGCAATATACTTTGTTCTGTATCCATAATAGCAGCATATGTATACTTCAACCTGTAATGTAGTTTATTTAATTTTTAGAGAATCTTTTCGGGGGTTAGGGTATAGTTATGCTCCTTAAACATTTATGACAGATAATTTTTTAAGAGAATTGATTTCTTTGTTGAGGTTAAATTATGCTCCTTGAACACGGAAATGGAAGAGATGAAGAAGACATAGGCAAAATGGTCATTTTCATAAATTTAACATATGGGCTGTTTGAAGTTGAGACCCAAAGACCAAACAATACACATTATCACACAATGAAATGAGTACCACATTTTTAAAAAGATTCTATTTTTAGGGACTTAAGGTTTAGTTTTTTGTTGAAATTTCATGGAAATGAAAGAGATTAAGATGACAGGGACAAAATGGTTATTTTCATAAATTTAACATATAGGTGTTTATGAAACCATGAAATCCTTAGATATGATAATTCTGCAATTAGTTTTTCTAAGTACAGTGACTTTATAGGAAAAATAATAAATGTAATATTACTCTAAAAAGATTGATAAATCAATCATTCATATATTATTGTTACAGAACCACTGATATTCGATAATGAAAATTGTTACTAATTGGAAAACAAAATTATCTTCTATTAAAGTAATAAGATATATGATGATAAGGTAAAAAAAAAATTGCAATACCTGATCCCGTTTCTTGTACAGATCACCACCAGAAAGAATGAGATGAAATCCTTACTTTCTTAACATAATTCGTTTGGCTAAAAAAAAAGGTAACAGCAATAAGATGTCTGTTCAAGCACCACAGCTGAATGAAGAGGTCCTGCAAAAAAATTGAAGTTTTTAAACAAACAAAGTTCTCATATATAATATTTTTATTCACAAACAAGAATTGATTATTACCTCATCAGAGATAAGAAAGTACACACAAACACCCTCTCTTTATATTGACCACTTGTTTTTAACATTTCCTTCCCTAATGTCCCAATTCACTGAATAAAAGCACATCTTTTTTTGATTGATTCGACATCAAGTATGTTAATCCCATCATTTCCTGAAGATGATATAAATAAGCACAAGTTTTAGGAACAGAGGGGTATTTCTGGAATTACACAAACAGGGTCGTAGGCTCATATAATCTTTTGTAACCAGTGGATAGAAGAAGGCTGGAATCAATAACCAACTCCCTTATAATATTTGAGATTCAATGGAACTAAAAGTGTAAATTTGTAGTAGCCTTGGAACACAAATTGAAAGTGTGATGCTATCTATAAATGGGCAGATTTTTCAAAGTATGTTATGTTGCAATAAGAAATAAATGGAAGTACAGTGCTATATATAATTGGGTAGAATTTTCAAAGCAGAATGTCCTAATAAGAAAATGATTAACCATATGATTTCAATAAAGAATCTTCTTATCAGTGCAATTGATAAGAAAATGATTAACCATAATACCAGTATCAGAAGGAATCTCTGACAAAAAGCTCAATGTCAAAGTCATCAGCAACTTTAACCATTTATAAATATCAACTGGGGAAACTTATAATATGTAATGTCTGTGGCACACAAAATATGGCTTGTGCAGAAGAGTGATTCACTTGCTCTGTATCACATGCAATTATGAACTTCACACACACACACACACATATATAGTATACAATTGAACTTGTAAGACACACTATAAAATAAGATACAAAACCAAATTGTATCTTATGAGAAGCTGCAAGGGGAAATAAATGAATGGCTTTAAAATGATAAAAATTTTAACTCTTACAACTGTGTGCAACTTTCACTAGGTGTATAATTAGCTGAAAAACATACCGATGGGTATAGTTTCTATACGCAATGGCTCTATGCATCAGTAATAACCTGTTTTAACCACTCATTTGTCACCTACTTGAAAATAAATAAATAAAAACATTTCTCAGAAACATCTAAATCTTTTGATAAATACAACTCCTGCAACATGAATAACACAATGAGATTTAGAAACAGAGAACATTACAAATACAAAAAAAAAAAAAAAAAAAAAAAAAAAAAAAAAAAAAACATTCTAACGTAACAAAGACTTTGTGTTCTTTATTCTTGGAATCTCAGAAATAAGAAGAGAGGCGATGACACAAACAGGCCCACAAAGAAATCACAACACCTCTTCGTTTGATTAAGATTCAAGACACACTTCTGTTTCTAATTGAGTAAAATTACAAATAACAAATTATCTTTCCCTAATTGAATCTTTAATGGCTCAAAAAGTTTTAATTTGGTTTGGTTTGGTTTGTGATTATTTACTTTTGTCTACATAATTCAATCCAACAACATTTTCACCTGCAAAACAACTCTTTAACTTAATTAAGAAATTTCATCAGACACCTAAAGTGCAGAGTAGGTGATCTAATTCAAAAACCCAACAAAACAAAAGATAAATGGAGGAGAAAAAGAGAAAGAAACCCAGTGAGGGTGTTTGATCTGTTTAAAATTGAATTTTGTACTGTTTAAAATTGTTAATTGCTACCAAAAGAATTTACCATTTTGATGTGCTTCTCCTTAATCTGTCTGCTTTGGCAACTGAAGAATCTCAGTATGTTTAACAAAGAAGAAAGATAAACTGATATGAACATGTATGTATGTATGTATGTATAAGGGAAAATTAGGTAACTTCAATCCACCTTCTGATACACAGATAGCAATAACTGCTTTATTCACCATTTTTTTTTAATAAAAATGGCTCATCATTTCCTGAAGTGAAGATAATAAATAAGCACATGTAATTTAGGCTGATAACTAGCTTGTGTATTACGTATAATATATATTGAGGATTCTTCTCATCCATCTTTTTCCCAAAAAACTCTCTAAATTGTCACATTAGTAGTGTAGTGTAGTTTGTGAGGGTAGAAGAGTAAATTTACTTAATTGTATCAGAATCCACTGGAAACAGAAGATCCATCGTTTTGTTTGAAGTCGTAGTGCAATGAGCAGCCATATCAAAACAATAATAGACATGTTCGAAACCACAGCTAAGAAATGGAATCGCGGATTCCGACAGAGTTGGAATTCGAGATTCCATTTCATGACATGTTTGGTTGATGATTGGGACGGAATTTAGTTCTGGTCGATTTTCTTGAAATTCCATTTTTAGTAATCGCTTCACAGCCAAGAATTGGTTGAAAATTAACCCTGTCAAATTCCTTTTCAACCATTCATGAGGGCAGGTGGTTTCAATTTCATTACTCTTTTTTTTATTAAATGACCAAAATACCCTCCATCACGGTTGAAATTTGGACCTAATCTTTCCTTAAAAAAAAAAAAAAAAAAAAAAAACACTAGAAAACTTGTGATTCCTCTTTCATGATGAATAATGATATTGAAGAGAGATCACTCAAACCCTGTGAAAAAAAAATTGTTTCTTACAAATATTAGCAAAATATTGAGTATAACAAAAAAAAACACAAATAATTAGCAATCAAAATGAGTTTTTTTGCAATGATCGACCCTGGCACTAATGGTGTAAAAAAAATGTTTAAATAAAATGACAGATTAGTTTTAAGTAAAATGACTTTTTACCCTTATCTTCATCTTCTCAATCTCCTTCATCGTAAATCATAAAAACCTAACTAAATTCAATCAAAACCCAAAAAAATTAAAACAAAATCAAGATCCATGGTCTTTTTTTTTCCCAATTTGTTGGTACCCTGGATCTTAATTTTGTTTTAGTTTTAGTTTTAATATTTGGGTTTTGGTTTGATTGGATTTTCAGATGGAGATTGAGGAATTTTTAGGTTTAGAGGATGAAGGAGAAAAATATGGGGACAAAATAGTCATTTCAATTGAACTTCACAGACATTTTGTAACAGCATTAGTTCCAGGGAAAAACCTTGCAACAAAACTACACTTTATCAACCACTTGTGCAACAAAAGAAATATCTAGATGAAAACCATAAATTTTGAAATATCACAAGGACGAAACTGTAATTTACTCTATAAATAATAATAATAGTAGCAATAACCAAGATGAAAGTTGTAGAACAATTAAGTGAACAATAATATATCATGCAAAAGATAGATAATTTTTTAAGAGAAGTGGTGAATATCTAACATCTGTGTTGTTAAAGTTATTATGCTCCTTAAACATAAAGACAGCTAATTTTTGAAGACAAGTGGTGAATTTTAACATGGAAATGGAAGAGATGAAAAAGACATTGGCAAAATGGTCTTTTTCATAAATTTAACATATAGGCTGTTTGAAGTTGAGACCAAACACATTACACACCATGAAATGAGTATAGTATTTTCAAAAAGATTATTATGTTTTTTAGGGAGTTAGGGTTTAATTTGGCTCCTTCAACATATATGATGATTATTTCTAAGGATCTAGGAGAGAAATTTTGATGAAAATGGAAATGAAAGGGATGAAGATGACAGGGACAAAATGGTCATTTTCATTATTAATTTAACATCTACCCAGGTACCGAAAACATTATGAAACCTTGAAATAAGGACCAAAGATTCCCTTTTGGACCTAAACCACCAACCTGTGACAATAAGAACATGCATGCTGTTTAACTGTAGCAAGACTACTATCTGTTAATACTTATAATCTCTATTATTGTATCCATATTATATAAATTTCATTGAGTAAAAAGAACAGCATGCAAATTTTAACAACCGGACCACAATAATTACATATGTACATAGGGGGAAGGGGGTTTCATGGAAGAGCAAGAGAAAGGCCACTGATATAGACAAGAAAGCATCACTTAATTATAAATTTGACATTAATAACTTTTTAATTAAGTGAACTTTTTAACATAAAAAATAGATTGAATTCTTTGCTAAAAGAAAGCATTTTTTTTATCAAGTCAATCATAGATATAGACACAAATCCAGTAAATATAAGACGCCGTTATCTAGGCAGCACTTATTAAAAAAAAAAAATAGGGTTATTTGCATGCTAAATATCAAACCCATCAGATGTAATATATCAAGAAAAAAAAAAGGAAAAATTAAAACCCAAAATTTACAAAACATGCAAGAATCTGAGCAAAAACTTTGAAACATGGAGAAACATAACAGAAATGAGTATACAACTTCTAAAAGAGGCATGCCAAAGGAGCATGCCAGGTGTCCCCAAATAGAAAAATTCTCCTCTTCATAGAAGTATGGCAGTTTTAGAAAATGTCATACAAATACAAAGCCATTTCACTGCTTAATTAGGTAAATCTTTTTGGAGTATAATGTCCTAAAAAGAAAAAAAAATTGAAAGTTCGATGCTATAAATTAATGGGTAGATTATTCAAACTATAATGTCACAATAAGAAAAAAAGTACAATTTTAATATTGTGTAAATTTTTTAAAGCATAATGCTCTAATAACAAAAAAAAAGATGAAAGTGCAATGCTATAACTGTTGAAACTGAGAAAAAGTTTATATTTACGGATGGTTATATAGAATTGTTATTTTTCCAGAAAACTGTACTTTATGAAAAACTCCATGTCATTCAAGTTTTACTTGATAAAAAAAAATTAAAAAACAGATTGTATCACAGGAAATGTACTTACATAAACAAAACCATGTAATTTTAATGTGAAAATGAGAAACAATGGACTTTAAAAACTTACATGTAACAGGATGATCAAAGGCTTCATGGTCCTTCTGAGAAGGATAAACTGTAGCAATAAGAACATGTTGTTTAACTGTATCAAGAATGAGAAATAAATTTCAGAAGTAAAGAGGAGGGAATAGAATTAGAAATAAATTTCCCCTTATGGCACATGAAAATTTCAGAGATGTTTAATATCAATTAAACAAGATCAAATTATAGCACAAAAGAATGTAATATCAGAAAATGGTACTGCTTTTATGGTATATTATCTTACTACTATAATAAACAATCTAAAACAACATACGCTAAAATAGTACTTTGGAGGAATAGGACATTTTCCATCAAAAATGAATTGTCAAATTATCCATGAGGCAAACTATTTGATGAGCCATGGAACATATTAAAAATAGGTACAACATAAAGATACAAGATGTGGGCTTCTAAATAAAGTCAATGTAAGAATATGTGTATATGAATATGAAATCTAGAGTTGATAAAAAAAAAAAAAACAATCATGGAACAATTAAAATGCTGTTCAATAAAAAGAATTGACTAAATAACAAATATAATTTGTACCAGGTGTACCAAATAAGTTCTGATGGCGTTTTCATGCAATATTCAACATTTTTTTTTTGATAAAAAAGCACATCAATTCCTGAAGATAAAAAATAAAGCACAGGTTTTAGGAACAGAGGGGTATTTCAGGAAATACACAAACAGGGTCATAGAGCTACCTGTTCACTTACATATTGTTTCCATGCTTTGTCAGGTTGTAATCAGTGGCAATTTGATAAAGCAAGTTCATAATTTCATAACATGAAGGCATAATCACCCAACACCCTTTTTTGAGATTCAATAATGTACCTTTAAACATTAACACAGAAAAGCTAAATAAAAACATAAAAAGCATCAAGTGTTTTATAGTGTTAAGGTTAACTTTGATTCACAGAAGCATCTTCTTTTCCTTTTCTCCACCATAAAAATGTTATGTAGCTTTATTTGGTTTCTAAAACCTTTTCTTGTTGCAGAGTAATGAATGCATTTTGTCAAAGGAATTGGAACTAAGAATAGTAATTAATATAAGGGAACTTGTGGTTCACAGAATATTTTTGAAAAAATCAGCTACACAACACTCAGGGACCAAAAACGTAATATTACTCTAAGAAGATTGATAAATCATTCATCTATTGTTTCCAGAAACATTGATATTCGATAATGAATAGTAAAACAAAATTATCTATTTAATTATTCAGATATGATCTGGTAACAAAAACTGCAATACCTTGATCGATACTTCCTTAACATAATGACCACAACAATAAGATGTGAATGAACAGGTTCCTGCAAAAAATTTAAGTTTTTTTAACAAAATTCTCATATATTAACATTTTTATTCACAAAAGGGAAACGATTATTACCCCATCAGAGATACAGCATCCTCTTGTTTTTAACATTTCAACCCACCAAAGAACACACCATGTGGCATTTCCCTTCCCTGATGTCCCAATTCACTAAATAAAACAACACTTTTCAAAATAAATAAAAGAAATGAATAAATTACAAATATATATATATTTTTTCAAAAAAAAAAAAAAAACAGGTCTACTAAATAACTGCTGAAGGTGTTTTCCATGCAATATTCAACATCTTTATTTGATTGGATCAACATGAAGTGTGTTAATCCCATCATTTCCTGAAGATAATAAATAAACATAAGTTTTAGGTTAGGAACAGATGGGTATTTCTGGAAATACACAAACAGGGTCATAGACTCATATGATCTTTTTGTAATCAGTGGTAATCACCCAGCACCCTTATTTGAGATTCAATGCAATAACCACACACCTTATTGAGCATCAATAATAAGCCTTACTGATTATAAAATACATAAATTTATCATACTCATCAATAAGCCTTACTGATTATAAAATACAAATGAAAATACAATGTCAAGTTTTGTCCCCCCATGAAGTCTAAAACAAACAACAATTTTGACATGATGTGATTAAGTCCAACTGAGCCACCATAATACCATCTTTTTCCAAAAAAAAAAAAACTTTCTAAATTGTCAAATTAGTAGTGTAGTTTGTGAGGGTAGAAGAGTAAACTTACTTGCCTTTTTGAATTATATCAGAATCCAGTAAACAGAAGCAGTTGTTTTGTTTGAAGTAGTTGTGACATGAGCTGCCATATCAAAACAGTAATAATATACATGTTAGAAACTGCAGCTAACAAATGGAATCGCGGGTTCCGACAGAATTGGAATTCGATATTCCATTTCATGACGTGTTTGGTTGACAATTGGGACGGAATTCAGTTCTGTTGGATTTTCTTGAAATACTATTTTTGGTAATTGATTTGCAGCCAAGAATTGGAATTGTGGATTCCATTCAATGGTGCATTTGGTTGAAAATCCAGACACAATTCAACCCTGTCAAATTCCTTCAAATTTCAAATTAAATGACCAAAAAACCCTTGATCACGGTTAATATTCGGACCTAATCTTCCCATAAAAAAAAAAAAAAAACAAAACACCAGAAAACTTGTGATTCATCTTTCATGATGGATAATGAATATTGGAGAGTGATCACTCAAGCCCTGTGAGAAAGAAAAAGATTATTTCTTACAAACATTAGCAGAATATTGTGTATAATAAAAAATTTAAAAAAAAAAACACAAATAACTAACAATCAAATTTAGTTTTGCTGCAACGTTCGTCTCTGGCAGCATTAAAAAAAAGGTTTTAAAGTAAAATGACTCTTTTGCCCTAATCTTCATCTTCTCAATCTCCTTCATCTTAAATCAGAAAGACCTAACTAAATTCAATCAACACCCAAAAATTAAAACAAAATCAAGATAATAATAATAATAATAATAATAATAATAATAATAATAATAATAATAATAATAATAATAATAATAATAATAATAATAATAAAAATAAAAAAAAAATAAAAAAAAAAAAAAGAACTAACCTAACAACCTTTAGTTTTCTGTTATTTTCTTCAGTTTGTTGGTACCCTGGATCTTAATTTTGTTTTAGGTTTAGTTTAATTTTTGGATTTTGGTTTGATTAGAGTTTAAGATGGAGATCGAGATATTTTAGGTATATAGGATGAAGGAGAAAAAGACTGGGGCAAAATAGTCATATTTCACTTGGACTTCACTGGCATTTTGCAACACCATCAGTATCAGGGACAAATCTTGCAACAAAACCATACTAACGAAATATCACAAGGACAAAATTGTAATTTACTCTATAAATAATATTGGCATGTTACCTGACAATAACCAAGATCAAAGTTGTAGAATGAGCAAATCATCAATATATCATGCACAATGCATACATTTGGATTATCATCACCCTCATAGAATGACCTGTCAAAAACCTCATTTTAAATAATTTGAAATGTATGGTTATTTTCATATATTCGATAATAGAAATTATCTATTAAGTACTAATTGGAAAACAAAATTATCTTCTATTAAAGTATTAAGATATATGATAAGGTAACAAAAATTGCAATACCTGATCCCATTTCTTGTACAGATCACCAGAAAGAACGAAGTGAAATCCATACTTTCTTAACATAATTCATTTGGCTAAAAAAAAAGTTTCTTAACATGATTATTACCTCATCAGAGATACGAAAGTATACATCAGCACCTCTTTATATTGACCACTTGATTTTAACATTTCAATCCACCATGAGGCATTTCCTTCTCTGATGTAAAGATCTACCAGGCATACTAAATAAGTACTGAAGGTGTTTCTGTGGAATATTCAACATCTTTTCTGATTGATTCAACATGAAGTAAGTTAATCCCATCATTTCCTGCAGATAATATATATATATATATATATATATATATATATATATATATATATATATATATATAAGCACAAGCTTTTAGGAGCAGAGGGGTATTTCTGGAAATAAACAAACAAAGTTACAGACTCATATCTTTTGTAATTCAGTGGATAGAAGACGGAAATCACCCAACACCCTTATTTGAGATTCAATGGAACTAAAAACGTATCTTTGTAGTAGCCTTGAAACAAAAAGCTCAGCATATAAATTGTTAAAAAAATCACAACACCTCTTGGAAGTATCCTCATTTGATTAAGATTCAAGCTTACTTTTCTTATGCCCCCAAAAAATCAATTGTCAATCTCTAAAAATCCTGCAGTAAGAAAATTACAAACATAAGTCCATATATTTTTGTAGCAATGACAATCAAAATCTGTTTCAAATATGGAAATTTAACACTTCAGCCTAACGTATATTAATTATAGGCAACTCTTAGTTAGAACCAAATACACTTCTATTTCTAATTGAGTTAAAACTACAAACAATAAATTTTCTTTCCCTGATTGAATCTCTAATAGCTCAATAATTTAATCCAATAACATTAAGACATTTCATCAAACACCTAAAGTGCAGAGAAGAAGAATCTACAACTAAACAGTACTTTTTTGGGTTTCAAGACTATTTAAACTTAACTATTGTTTGACCAATCATCTTCATTTGATGGGTGATTTCTATTAGGTGACCTGCTTCAAAAAACCAACAAAACAAAAAATAAATGGACGAGAAATAGAAAGAAAAAAAGAAACCCAGAAATCGGAGGAGAAAACACACAATTAAACTTACAACCTAGAAATCAGAGGAGAAAGACATGTATTCTTTTTCTTGATCGATGATGACGGTGAACCAAACTGACATCGGAACCAGACGTCATACTACAACTACAAATAATAAAGGTACAACCCAATAGCCCCAGTGATGAAGGGAGGCCTGAAGATGTTAGCCTAATTTAAAATACCTAACAAAAACAAAAACGAAATCAATGAAATACACACACAAAAAAAAAAATCAAGAACGTTACCTAACAGAGGAAGAGGGAAACGCAGAGGATTGTTGAACGTCGGGGAATGAAAGAAAGAGGAAACGGTGGTGTCGATAGAAGAAAAAGAACCTCCAAATAAAACCCTATTCTTCAAAGAAACATGTATGTATGTTGTTTTGAGAGAAGCCAGAGGGATGAGTGAAGAAGGTTATTTTAAGCGCGAATACACCGACCCAACCCTTTCGACTTCCGATTTCTAACGGTTCTTTTTATAAAACATTCCTAAATTACCATACTAACAAAATAACATTTCCATTTATCTTAAGCCCCTTAACTTTTGTTTTTTTACTTTAACCTGCCTTTTTTCTTTTTAATTTTTATTACAAATTTAGTCTAAACTTATTTTTTTTACAACTTTCTTTTTATATAATTTCTAAAATTTAGGCTTTTAAAAAAAATTATTTTGTTACAATTTTATAAAATTTGATTTTTTACAAATATTCTTTTAATTTTGTTTTATATTTTCTTTTCTTAGATTTTTCTGATTTTATAAATTATATTTTTTTAATTAGTTTTCTATATTCTACAAAAATTATTTTTTACATAATTTTTTTTTTCAAATTGTTTTTAAAAAACTAATATTCTTTAGAAAATTATTTTTACAAAGAGTTATATATTTGGTTTTATGCATGTATTTTAAAAAAATTCCCGCATTTAAATAAATATTATTCTTTAAAATTTATTTACTATTTTTATATATTCATTTACATGGTCGGTTTCAAAAATAATCTTTTTAAGAGTGCACTTTTATGTTACAGTTAAATGTCTCATCCAAATTCCTTTGTTATACAATTTTGGAATGGTGAAAACATTTAAATATTTCAAAGGGAGGCTCATCCTTAACTCAAGTAATAAAACATTTAAAAGTTAAAACTTCTATTGTTTTCATAATCTTTAAAATATCTATAATATATAACCAAACAATATACATATATAACTAAATAAAAAAGAAAATGTAGAAATATTTAAAATATCGAAAAATTCAATCACTATCTAGACTTCACCCATCATCCAAAAGAACCAAAAATTATGAATCTTTCAAAACTCAAAACTCAAAACCCTCACTCCGAACCTATCATGAACTATTTGTTTTCTTTTATGTCACAATCATTTCTTCTCCGGTCCCATTGTGTCGTTAGTTTATATCCCCGTCATCGAGCCACTACTCACATTAACACTCTTCGTCTGGACCGATGTGTGTCGCTCCATAATCATGGTGTGCCGATTGCTCGCCGCTCTTGCGAATTGTTTCTCATACTCACTATTATTTGGTTCTCATCGCTTCTCTTTTTTTTATCAAACTTGTTGATATTTATCTTTATTTTTCAGAAAAACATAGGTTGAAATCCACTTTAATCGTGTAAAGGAGCATAGACAAAGAAAAGTTTATTAGCCTGTTGAGTATAACTAAGAGATGAGTGACTTACACAACAATTTGGGAGTTATTGATGGTTATTTTGTAACATCAAGCAAATAATAGTTAGATATTTAATTTATATATAATATATATTTACTAAATTTTAAATAAAAATTTTAATAGAAAAGAAATTTTTCAATTGATTATATGTCTTCATTAAGACGATTCTTTGAATCTAACTAGGGATGACATCATCCGAACCTAAACTGAATTGTATCAAGAACCGAAGAACCAAGAACCAATTTAGTGGAAAATGGAGAATTGAAAACATGAATGGATACCTCATTTTTGGTTCTGGTACGAGTCTACAAGTAAGTGCGTTCTTTAAGGATGTGTAGTTTCGGACCCGGCCCAAACCGGACTGAGAATCGACGAGATTTAAAACAGAGAGAACATCACGCATATACAAAAAAAGGAAGAGGGGCGATGAGATAGAAAGGCCCAGAAAAAAATCATAACACCTCTTTGAAGTATCCTCATTTGATTAAGATTCAAGTTTACCCTCCTTATGCTCCCAAAAATCAAATTTCAATCTCTAAAATCATGGTAAGAAAATTAAAAACATAAGTCCAAATTTTATTTGTAGCAATGACAATAAAAAAAAGTTTTCAATATGCAAATTATATAGTTTATCCTAGTGTATATTAATTGGAAAGGAAACCTAACTTAATTTAACAGAAACACACACCTTCATATGCAAAGTTTTGTTAGAACCAAAATACGCTTCTATTTCTAATTGAGTTAAAAACAATAATGATAGGTTTTCTAGCATTCTATACGTACTAGTTAAGGCAACAGAAGCAATATAAAATCCTATGTGTACATGCACCCTAAAGGATCTAGGTTTATTCTATTACAGCAACCTATTTATGAAAAATAATAGAAGAATTACTAACCTCTTGATGTTCTTGATCTTTTGGAATACTCCTTAACTGAGATCTGATCACAACCATCTTTTCTTTGGATGAAGAGGACTAGTAGTAAGAATCCCTGTTTGTTTCACACCCAAGACTCCAAGAGAGTACCAAAAAATAAACTAGGATGAGGGTCAATTTCACAAACCCTAAGAGGGTAAGAAATCGTCCACTAAGAAAGGGGAGGAAGAAGGACGACGAAAAATCAAGTCAAGGTTCAAGGAGAATGAAAATCCCAAGTGCCTTATTTATAACATGGATCCTTGCATTAGTTTCACACCCCCCCCCATCCCATGTTGGATGGGGTAAATTGTGAGTTTCATCTCCCATCCCATGTGGGATGGAGTGATTTTCGAATTTCCCCTTATCCTTAAGTGCTTAGGAACATTCCAGTCAGTTAACATTTAACCAATTAATATTCAACCATTTAATTAATTAAAACTATTTAATTAATTTCCAAAATAATTTCTAACCAACTGGTTTAGAATAGTTGTCCACCAGGGTTGCTTGGGTGGTTTTCCTTTGGGAGGTCTCGGGTTCGAGACTTCTTGGAGGCTTTTCCATAGGTGAAGCAGGTAAAAGGGGTAATAGGGTAACTCCCCATGGGTGAAGGTTCGGGAAAGGCATACTGCCCGCTTGGATGCTGTGACATCCCCATTTTCATGGCCAGAAAAGACCGATTTGTTTATGCTTTATTTTGAAAATCATAGTATATTTTAAAGAAATATGTTGCGGAATTTGTTCCCAGAAAAAACATGATAAATATATTATCAAAGCATTTCCGAAGAAATGCATTTTATTCTTTTTTAAAACCTTGGGATGTCATCGTCAATACAGAAACATAAGCATAAACAGACCTTATATTCATTTACACTAGTGATCTACATCTCCTTAATCTCCCAGTGTAATGTAGCTTCATATCGACACCTGTGATACAAATAAGCTTGAGTGGGTCAGGTTGGGAAACCTGGTGAGTACATAGAGTTTTCAACCCATAATAATATAATTATTATGTTTAATCATCAAACAATTAACACAATTACCCATCCACAATATCTTCTTTATTTTTAAGGGTCTACCCTAAGAATCATTTATCCTACATTCCTTCAATCCAAAGTCCATTGCTTCCAGGGTTTATACGACAGGCACTAAGTCCATAGTTGCCAATGCTCGTTCGTAAAGCACTAATTCCATAGTTGCTAAAGTTCATTCATCGGGTACTAAATCCATTGCTACCAGTGTTTATCTAATAGGTACTAAGTCCATAGCTACCAACGTTTATCTAACAGGTACTAAGTCCATAGCTACCAATGTTTATCTAACATGTACTAAGTCCATAGCTACCAACGTTTATCTAACAGGTACTAAGTCCATAGCTACCAGCGTTTATCCAATAAGCACCAAGTCCATAGCTGCCGATGTTATTTATTAGGCACTAAATCTATAGCTGCCAATGTTCACTCATGACATCTTTCATCTCTCATCATTCATCTACCCATGTTTTACCCATCATATTCGTAAATATAAAATACATATACAGTTTAAATTATTTAAAACATGTATAAAATCGTTCATCCAGCATAGATAGCAAGTATACAGGTTATATGCACACATAGCACGTAATTTATATAAAAGTACTCCATATCAATGTGTAAGATGAAAGTAACTATGCACTCACTTGTTAAAGTGATGATTCCAAACTCAGACAACACTTCGCTTCTTAACAATATAATTTCCTTCGACGAAACCTAGTATTATTACCACTAGATTTTAGTCTAATATTTATTGCGACTAATTATTAGTCTAGATTCGTCATTAACTGGGAGTCTACTTCATGATCTATCAAGTAATGAACAACCAGGTAGGATCATATCGGAGGTAGGCTCCGTTTGGTATACAAAGTATACTGTTTGGAAATCTCACTTTAAACATCTCACTAAATCACAGCCTAGACATCATTCTCGTAAGTAGATCAATCGGTATAACGAATTTGAATCACTGATAAATCTTATGTATAGATTCATAATAACGATATTATATTTAAACATAAGCTATACTTTAAATAGGGTAGGTATATCTTACTTACAACGAGTTTTTATTAAAAACCGGGCTTTGCTGGAGCAGCGTTTCTGAGCCGAAAAAGCTCTTTTTTCTAGGAGCCTCCGTGCACTCCGGGGCTTTCTTCTATTGCTAGGAAAGTTTCCTAGGCTTTAAGGAGGGGTTAGGGAGTCTATAGAAAAGTTAGAGAGAGAAAGAAAGGCTTATGGTGTGAAGAAAATATGAAGAGTTCATCTCTTATTTATAGGGGTTTTATCGTAGAGTATGCCCTAAGTTTCGTCCATATCTTCCGCGTACGAGATCCGTTTTCTACGTTCTTTATATACATGCATTGGTATTTACGAGTACTACAACTTTCATTTAGACCTATTCGGCTAATTCTCATTTTATCTCCGATTTGCAAAACTATATCGAATTTATCGCGCTCGAAGAGTAGGGACTAAGTTCCGTCCATATCTTTCGCGTACAAGCTCTTTTATTGACATTCTTTATATCCACGCATTGGTATTTATGAACACTACAACTTTTATTTAGATCCAGTCGGCTAATTGCCACTCTATCTCAGATTAACAAAACTGTATCGAATTCGCTGCGCTCGAAGAGTAGGGACTAAGTTTCATCCATATCTTTCGCATGCGAGCTCCGTTTTCGACTGTCTTTTAATCGTTGAGCTCATATTAAAGAGATATTCAATTCTTGTTTAGACTCTTTTGGTTAAAAAGCGACCGATCTAAAATTCGAATTTTGGGTTGTGCACTCTTGTGCTAAATCTTAGAAAAATCATAACTTCCTCATACAAAGTCAGATTTGGACGTTCTTTTTATTCATACTCTCGGTTTAACATATACTACGACTTTGGTTTAGATCACTAAGGATAGAAAGTATTTTATCGTAAATTCACTTTTTACGATTCCCGGTGTCATGCCGGTTTTGCCGTAAAACTTCGACAGGTCATAACTTCTTCGTTATAACTCGGATTTTGGTGTTATTTACATGTACAAAACCTTTGTGAAATATACTATAACTTGGTTAAGATTATTTATTCAAAATAATCTTCTATCAAAAAGTCATTTTTTATGCTCATTGTCTCTAAATTGATTAGCCCGAATCTGCATGCGTTACAAATATCACTGCACGACTCGAACCACTAACATAATCTAACTCTTCCGTTCTAAAAAAATGCAAAATAATTTCTAATTAAATTATTAAACTATAATAAATTAACAAACTTATTTTCTCATATTTCTTTTTGTTCGATTGGGTTATGAGGGCAAACCAAAATGACCTTGTTATTATTAGAAAATATTACCAGTAGCTAATGACATTGGACACTATTTCCAACAAATAAATTATCTTTCCCTAATTGAATCTATAATAGCTAAATAAGTTGTTTAATATTTTAATCTCGCTTATGATAATTTACTTCTCTTTACATAATTTAATCAGAAAATGACATTGTAGCCCTGTAATGTTTCCGGAGTTGGTTTAATCAGTGCCTAAACATTTTTTTGTTGCTTTTATGGGGAGCATAAGGTCATTTTTGTCGGGTCTAATTGGTCATCATGAAAGAATCGAAGGAGTAAACCAGTGTTTAGGGTGTCAAACCAACAAATATAGGGATATAATAATAATAATTAAACACAATTCACTGCTACAATATACTAAAAGATAGTATAAAGCAAGTTGGGTCGGTCCACAAAGACATGGGACTTAATGTTTGACCATATTTTCACACGATACATTATTACCAATTGTTAAAAAAAATAAGGCGGAATTTTGATAACTTTAAATTAAAATTCGCTAAAAGATAAATTAAAGGCTAAAATTTAGAAATTAAAATGACATTTCCGATTCCAAGATCCATTTGATTACTGTGTTGTAAGATATGACATGATTTCAAGATCCATTTAAATTAAACTTCGTGTATGCACTCATTTCAGAAGATGTGTGAATGCGCTCCTATCGAAGAAATCTACACTCATTATTTAAGGTGGAGGGCACTCAGGCGTCGATAAGGCATATCCCATTCTTCTTAGTCTTCTCTCCATGCTCTTCAACAGCTTGTGGTTGCACAATCTTCATATCTTCTTCCAAAACCCGTGTCAACGCTCGACGATCCATAATAGGAGATAAATTCATCACCATAACAAAAGCGCAAAAGAAATATATACAACAACAAATATACAAAACAAGAAAAATACAACCATATAACATGGTTGTTAGCCTCAAAATAAACTATCAATGATAAAAAGGCCAACAAAATTAAACACAAATGAATTTCCTGTGAAAATATCATCATGACAAATATGGAAAGGCTTGGCTCAGCTTTTTTTACTAGAAAGCAGCATAAATATGTACAAAGACTCAACTTAACTACGACGAAAGAAATGAAAAACTAACATAAACTAAAACTCATATATATATATATATATATATATATATATATATATATATATATATATATATATATATATATATATGAAACTTGAACACAAAGCCCCCTACTTTTGATGGGACTCAAGACCCCATCAAAGCCATGAGATGGCTATCTGACATGGAGGGGTGTTTCTTCACGTGTTCATGTGCTACTAACCAGAAGGTCAGATGTGCCTTGAACCTGCTGAGGTCTGGGGAAAAGGACTGGTGGAGATTGATGATTGGATCGTATTCTGGTGACCAAAGAGTTGCAGTTACTTAGGAGACGTTCAGGGATATGTTCCGCGCCCGCTACATTCCATGGGTCGAGTGGGAACGGTTGACTTAGGAGTTCTTGGAGTAGAGACAGGATGGTGACACGGTGACGGAGATCACCCGTATGTTCACGGAGAGGGTGATGTTCAGCCTGGAGTTTGCTTCTGAGCAGGTTTAAATGACACGTTATCTAAGCATGCTCAAGACTGACATTCGACAGTTTGTGGCGACCCTGCGTTGTGATATGCTTTTGGAGTTACAGGAGGCCGCTAGGCGGCATGAGTTAGAGATTGAGTTGCAGTTGAGGGAGCAGCGACATGTCCCGAAACAGTCACAATCGGCGCCAAATCGGTCTAAGACCGCTGATTCCAGGTCAGAGGGACAGCATGGCCGCACTTGTGGCAAGTACGGGAAGGGTCACTTGGGGGTTTGCGGATTTAGCAGCGCGTGCCGCGAATGCGGCAGGGAGGGCACTATGAGAAGGATTGTCGCCAAAAAGCCTCGGTTCAGGATATGAGGATCTGCTACCACTTCCATGAGGTTGGTCACATGAATACCAACTGTCCACAGATCACTGCCAGGATGGCACAGGCTCCAGCGCCAGCTACAATGGGGATTACTGACGGGAGTCATGGTCGAGCAGTGCCCCCGAGGGCCCAGGGATGCGCATTCCAGCTTACGGGTTGGAATCAGGGTTTTGTGCAGTTGAACATTCAGCGTCCCCTGTAGCCGAATGTACTGTCGAGCCCTGGCAGCTGAATGTACTGCCGAGCACTCTGGGTAACTCCTCCGGGAACACGTCACCCAACCCCGGATGTTTCCGCCGTTTCTTCGGTTCGGGTTGCCAGTGGGAGAGCTAGAGTGTCCGTTGCAAGTCTCTATCGCCAACGAACACGGGATTTCTACATCTTCGGTCTATTAGGGTTGCGTATTAGAGATCTTCGGGTTATCTTTCCCGATAGACCATATTATGATTCCTATGGGGGATGTATGTGTGATTGTAGGTATCGAGTATGGACTGGCTTAGTCGCTTTGGTGCCATGATCCACTGCGAGGGTCAACGAGTGGTGGTTCAAACCCCAAGTGGGGGAGAACTGATTGTGTATGGAGAGGGCACCATATTGGGATAAGGGTTTTGTTCAGCTGCCAGGGTTCAACAGTACATTCAGCACGGGTGTGCGAGTTATCTAGCGTATGTGGTGGATACGCGGGTCAGGGATCAGGTTTCAGTATCATAGGTTCTAGTGGTCAGGGAGTTTACTGACGTGTTCCCGGAGGAGTTACCCGGAATGCCTCCAGAGAGACAGTTCGAGTTTAGGATCGACCTAGTGTCAGTTGTGGCCCCTATCGCCAAGGCGTCGTACCGGTTGGCACCACCAGAGATACATGAGTTGTCATCACAGCTGCAGGGTGTCACACCCCCGAACCGAAGAAACGGCGGAAACGTCCGGGGGTTGGGTGACTTCATCTTGTAATACAATATAACAACCATCATTGATTACATCAAGTATTGTATCATAATTTTACATGCCAAAATATTCAATGTATGATGATAACAAAATACGAAAAAAGTCCGTGTGTTCTCGATGACCAAATCTGATTAACAATTCTCTGAGAATACAAGTTAATTTGAAGACGTCAACATATATAATGTTGGTGAGTTCATAAGCATGTTGTAGGAAAAGTCTTGTATCACTTTGTAAACACCAGAAAATCCGATATCTTTTGTAAAATGGTTTGAAAGTTTTGTATCAAATCTTGTGTTAAAGCATGTGTGTTTTTGTTTTGCAATGTATAAAAAGAGTATTCCAGAAAATCCTATTTTTTCTGTTGTAAGCAGAAGGTACTGTATAATTGTATGTTTTCCCAGAAATCCGATATTTTCTGTTTATAAAAGTGTTGTGGTCTTAAAACCCTAAGACCGGATACCAGTGTATGTATGTATGTTTTTGTATCATCAAAACTGTATATGTATTCCTTAAATTTTACAATGGAGTTAATTTCTATGTGAGTCGTTATAACCATACTTGATAATGACTGATCCGCCTGTCATGACGTTTTTTAGGCGCCGACTTGTTTAAGATAAAGTTTGTCACTCTAGACTAGCCTAGTCTAACTTTAGCGAACAACTCGAGTGTGGGGTGTCAACCCTGTATAGATCAATACAGAAACTCCCGCTCTCCCTCCAGGAGACTCTGGTTATAACTACAAGCTTACGGCTGTACACTAGATAGGTACGAATAAATGAAATGTCTCACAAGAACCTTAACTGAATTTACGCGAATATTGTATTACATTATGTAACACAGTAAATAATGTTTTCGTGTATGTTTTCAGTTTACTAGGCCCAACAAGCATGTAAATGGACCACAAATGCCCAATAAACATGTAATGAATATTCGAGGCCCAATAAGCATGTAAATGGACCACTAAGGCCCAATAAACATGTAAGGTATGTTCCAGGCCCAATAAGCATGTAAATAGACCACTAAGGCCCAATAAGCATGTAAGGTATATTCTAGGCCCAATAAGCATGTAAATGGACCACTAAGGCCCAATAAACGTGAAAATGACGTGTTTAGTCTGTTTGTTATTACGTTGGTTGTTTAAGCTCAATTGTTTACCAAAATGACATAAAAGACCCACTTTTTGTAATGATGACATTTTTGGCCTATTAAACCGAAAATTTACACTTTAGGCACATTTTTGGTAAAAATGGCACTTTAGGTCCATTAAGACCATAAGTTTACATTTAAGGGATTAGTTTAAATAAAATAACATTTTTAGCCCACTTTTGTTAGAATTAACATTTTCGGCCCAATTTTGATGAAAATTGACATTTGCGGCCCAAATGTATAGAAATTTAACCTTTTCTAAGTTTAAAAAAATTTAAATTTTCAACCCATTTAACCGAAAATTTACATTTTTGGCTTAAATTTGTTTAAAATGAAAATTTAACCCACAAAGGTCAAAAGTTTACAAATTTAGCCCATGAAACCTTAAAGGCCCAACTTTAAGCCCATTTTGTGAAAATTAACACTTTTGGACCTTTTAAAACCATACATATCTTTAAGACCCATTATTATATAAAAATGACTCTTTTGGTCCTTGAAAAACCGTGATTGTCCTAAAGGCTTTACCTTTTTGTTTATTTGTCAAAAATGGCCCCTTAAACGGTTTTGGATTGTTTTCTAGTGTATCATAACATGTTTTAAACTTTCAATTTTCATAGTAAGTTGCATGTAATGATTTAGTTTGCAAATATCACCAAGTTTTGTTAGCAATTTCGAGTTTCAAGAGGTTTTAGCACATAATCACAACATATAACATGGAAAAACATACATATACATACATAAACACATAGATCTAACACAAAGCAACTTGTATCCTCCCCCAAAAACAATATAAAACTGAAAACAAGGGGTATGAACTCACTTGGGGGTGATGGATCAGTATTTAAAGAAGTAAAGAAGGTGTTTTCGGTCTAACAGGCTCCTTGAAGATGTGGGTAGTTCAAGAATGAATGTGCTTTGATGAAGAGTTCTAGATGCACACAAATAAACCCATGAAAATTTGGAAGGATGAAAAGAGGTTTCTTAAGTTAAAGATGGAGAATGTTTGAAGAAATTTGAGTGAAGAGAGGTGGCTTCGGCCGATAATTAAGAAGGAAGAAGGGATGGAATGGGAAATGATGTTGTATGGAAGTATGAGATGGTCTAGATACATGATGTGCTAAAATGCAGACGAGTACCCAACTCGTCATG
The DNA here is from genome assembly GCF_002870075.4 of Lactuca sativa. Lineage (NCBI taxonomy): Eukaryota > Viridiplantae > Streptophyta > Magnoliopsida > Asterales > Asteraceae > Lactuca > Lactuca sativa. The sequence goes on along the minus strand of NW_026440207.1, from coordinate 32,698 downwards.
AAACTTCTTCCAAAACCTGGAAGTGAACCGAACATCCCTGTCAGAAATCACGGAGACTGGCACTCCGTGCCGAGCCACCACCTCTCGAATATTGATATCAGTCAGATTCTCGGCCTATATGCTCTCCTGGATCGGAATAAAATAGGCACTCTTGGTCAACCGATCCACGATGACCCATATGGAGTCCACTCCCAGCGCGGTCCTGGGAAGCTTGGTGATGAAATCCATAGTAATATCTTCCCACTTCCACAGGGGAATATCCAATGGCTGCATCTTGCCATGTGGCCTCTGGTGCTCGGCCTTGACCTTCCTGCAGGTCAGGCACCGCTCCACATACCATGCAACATCCCGCTTCATGCAAGACCACCAATAATCAAGAGGAAGATCCCTAAACATCTTCGTCGCCCTGGGATGAATGGAGAATTGGGATTTGTGCGCCTTCTTCATCAGAACCTGGGGCACGCCTCCGTGGTATGGAACCCACACCCTGCAGTGTAGCGTCAATAATCCCCTACTGTCATAGTCGAAGGAGGAAACCTGACCCACTATACGCTCACTCTTCTGATGTCCCTCCTTCATAGCCTCCTGGCGGGCCTTTCGGATCTGCTCCAATAATGGGGTCACTACTGTCATCCGCATGCAGATATTTCTGATCGGCGTTGCCTAGCGGCTAAGTACATCGGCCACCACGTTGGCTTTCCCCGAGTGGTAAAGGATCTTGCAATCATAATCCTACACCACGTCCAACCATCGACGCTGCCTCATGTTCAAATTCGGTTGATCCATGAGATACCTCAGGCTCTTGTGGTCTGTGTAAATGGTACAACGAACCCCGTAGAGGTAATGACGCCAAATCTTGAGGGCAAAAACAACAACCACCAGCTCCAAATCATGTGTCGGATAATTCGCCTCGTGAGGCTTCAGCTGCCTCGAAGCGTATGCAATAATGTGACCTCTCTACATAAAAATCGCGTCACAGTACACCACAAAATCCTCTACGCCCTCAGGCAGGGCTAGGATCGGCGCCTGGCACAATCTCTGCCTTAGAGTCTCGAATGCGGCCTGCTGCTTGGGCCCCCAACGGAAAACTACAGCCTTCTTCGTAAGCCGAGTCAAAGGCACGACTATCTTGTAGAAATCCTGGATGAATCTCCGATAGTAGTCGGCTAATCCTAGGAAACTCCGAATATCAGATAGAGACTTCGGAACCTCCCATCTCATCATGGCCTCTACTTTGGCCGGGTCGACCAGAATCCCGTTCTGATTGACAAGGTGCCCAAGAAACTGCACCTCGCGCAACCAGAACTCACACTTGGAGAACTTGGCGTACAAGCTCTCACTCCTCAGAGTATCCAAAACCTCTCGCAGGTGCTCTGCATGTTGCTCCTGCGTCTTGGAGTAAACCAAGATATCATCAAAAAATACTATCACGGACCGATCCAACATCGGTCTACATACGCGGTTCATGAGATCCATGAACGCGGCAGGAGCATTGGTGAGCCCGAAGGGCATCAACATGAACTCATAATGGCCATAGCAAGTCCGAAACGCAGTCTTCTGCACATCCTCCTATCTGACCCTCATCTAATGGTATCCTGAACGCAGATCAATCTTGGAGAACCAAGACGCTCCCTGTAGCTGGTCAAAAAGGTCATCAATCCTCGAAAGTGGGTAACGGTTCTTCACCGTTACCTTGTTCAGCTCCCGATAATCTATGCACATGCGATGCGACCCGTCCTTCTTCTTAACAAACAGGATCGGGGCTCCCCAAGGCGAACTACTCGGCCTGATAAATCCTTTGTCTAGTAGCTCCTGCAGCTGCGTAGACAATTCCTGCATCTCGGGAGTAGCCAACCGATACGGTGCCTAGGCTATCGGAGTCACACTAGGGACTAGGTTGATCCCGAACTCCACTTGTCACTCCAGAGGTATCCCAGGAAGCTCCTTTGGGAACACATCTATGTAGTCCTCCACCACCAGAACGTCGCTCACCATCGCCTTACCCGCCTCCCGAGTATCCACAACATATGCGACATACCCAGTGCAGCCCTGCTACAGGTAGCGCCTTGCCCTTGTTGCTGAGCACATTGTGGGTCCACGTTGTGGCCTCTCGCCATGGATCACCAACTCTCCCCCACCTGGGGTCCTGACTTGCACTAACTGTTGTGCGCAATCTATCACCGCCCCATCGGGGATCAACCAATCCATGCCTATAATCACCTTGTTCCTTCACAATGGAATAGGAACAAGGTCTACCAGGTAGCAGTGCTCGAATAATCTCAGCACACAATCTCGGAATACTACTGATGCTCGCACCGATCGATCATCAACAATCTCTACCTCTAAAGGGCAATCCAACATGCCCGAAGACTCAGAAAACCTCTTGTTGAGTGCAAGAGAAACAAAAGATCGAGTGCGGCGCGTGCCTCCTCGGTAGTCAACTGGAAGGACCAGCTCCTCACCACTGGGGCCTCCGCCTTGCCCTACCGGCCATTAGTAATCTGCAGGGCCACTGGAGCTGGCGCCTTCACTAGCGTTGCTGCTGCCATCAAATAGGGGCAATTGGCCTTCTTGTGGCCCCTCTGGTTGCAGTGGAAACACATCAACTTCGACGTCTGAACAGTAGGTGCAGGGGCGGTACAATCCCTCCTGAAATGCCTCGTCTTGCCGCACTTGTAGCAGCCAGATGCTCCCAACCTACAAACTCCTTCATGAGACTTGCAGCATTTCCTGTAGTGGTTACGACTCTATTGTCCTTTCGGCCCAGCATATGATCCCTTGGGCTTCTTCCCTGAAGCCCCAGTCACCTGCCCCTCCTCGTCCTTCCTCTTCCGGATGTGCTCCAGATCGATCTCCCTCTCCCTTGCCATGGCAATCATGGAATCCAGGGTAGGGCAAGCTGAAAAACTGACATATTCCTGAATGTCAGCTCGTAGCATGTCATGGTAGCAGGTCCTCCTCATGTCCTCATCTCCTGCATACTGGGGAACCAATAACGACCTCTCCCGGAACTTGGCAGTGATCTCTGCCACTGTATTAGTCGACTGTCTCATATCCAGGAACTCCCGGGCCAACTGCTGGAGTTCTACCGCAGGCGCAAACTCAACTTTGAACCGGGTCACAAAATTCGGCCATCTCATAGCCTCAATAGCCGAGGCTCCCAGAGAGTCACCAACCGACTCCCACTAATCCCTGGCCCGGTCCCTCAAACATCCCGCTGCATATCGCACCTTCGACCCCTCGGGGCAGAAGCTGGTCAACTGTGCAGACTCAATGTATGCAATCCATCGTCTGGCAGCAATGAGGTCCTTTTCCCCATGGAAATCCGGCGCACCACTGCCCCTGAAGTCCTTAAAGAACAGTGTGTGTGATCCTGACTGGCTGGTCGCCATGTCATTCCTGAACGCCTTGAGGCGATCCTCCATCAACTCGACAATCCCTTCCTTGATCGACCCAAAGATGACCGGGGTCGCATCAAGGATGCGTCTAGTGATCTCAGACGCAATAAACTCACGTAGCCTCTCATCTACTGGTTCAGAACCTGAACCCAAACCCGATCCCTCTCCTGAACTGCCAACTGCTGGCCTCGGACGTAGTAACACCATTCTGAAATACATAATGACAATTGTCAGTGATACTGATACATTTAGAGGGATCACATCTATCACAAGTTCCCTGGTCTTGCCTCGGCCTTCCTCGATTCAAGTACGGATCCTCTGCTTCCAGTAGTACGGGCCCATACTACCTTCCACATCTATCCGTACTTTCCTCAAGAACTGCCTCGACTCCACCAAGTCACTACTACTGCTACTGATCTTTGCTACTCTCATCCAAGGCTTGCCCTAGGGAGAATCTCGAACTCCACCCAAACCGGCCCTCAGCTGATGAAGGCCTCCTTGTGATGCCAATTAGCCATTACCTGAATACCATCGCATGTAATGAGGCTCAGATAATCCTTCGAGTAAAAGACTCGTCACTACAACGATTAGACTCAAACAAGAGTTGCACAATAGGGCCAAGTCCAACACTCTGGGATTATCCAACCCATATCACATGAGACATGACATATTCACCTAATGGCTAACTCCCATCATTCAGAGTCCCACAAATCACAAAGAAAGCAACATTCAGACAAAAAGGGAGCGATCTCAAGCAATCCTATCCTCATAACAGGAAACTTTACTAGCATACAATGCTGATCTCATACTACCAGGCATAACCTAAACAGGCCATCCTATTACTGTCTACTCAACACTAGCATGCAATTCTCATAAGTTGAAACACATAAAGCAGGCACATAAAGCATCATTCCTAGATCCTTAGTCATATTCTAGCATGTTATTCTACTGAAACTGATAAACATAACATAACTTGTATGGGTACTTTGGGGAATACTTACTTAAGCTTGGCCGGTCGCACACATAACACACTTCGTTCTTTTTCCAATACTCCTTTTAACTTGTCTTTTAGAAAACCATTTCCTTGTAAAAATCTTTTAATCCCTCGATTTGAGTCCAGTCACCCCCGAGGGTGTGTCCGAATCCCTCAAACCAGGGCTCTGATACCAACTTATAACATCCTAAATTTTGAGTCCAAAAATTTCATTTTAATTAACCAATTATAAAAACATTCATAAGAAAACTACGTAAAAATATATCATTTTGTAAATCCAGATATCATGTCTGAAAGCCCAAAACATATAATAACAACATGTCAGAGTACAATCCCAGAATATCTCAAATGCAGAAAATCAATGTGTGTGTATGATGTGTTGCTACCACGCTATCTCCTTCCCCTTCGCTGAAGAGGTACCTGAAACCAAAACTGTAAATTGTAAGCATGAAGCTTAGTGAGTTCCCCCATCGTACTACATACCATACAATCACATAACAAACACATACTGTCAGGCATATATGGGTGCCCGACCTACCCTTTCGGTCCTGTCGACCGGATACTGCCCAACATATCTGGGTGTTGGCCTACCCCTTCGGTCATTTCGACCGGATACTGCCTGGCATATCTAGGTGCTGGCCTACCCCTTCGGTCTTGTCGACTGGATACTGCCTAGCATATATGGGTGTTGGCCTCCTTTTCGGTCATGTCGACCGGATACTGCCTAGCATATATGGGTGCTGGCCTACCCCTTCAGTCCTGTCGACCGGATAGTGCCTAGCATATCTGGGTGTTGGCCTACCCCTTCGGTCCTGTCGATTGGATATTGGGGACTATTTCACCCCTCTACTACTACCACATAGCATGCATCACATAGTCAAATTCTATCTAGTATGACTGGGTATGACAACCCCTCTTTGGCCCTATCGACCGGAAATCTTGAGGACTATCTCCCCTACCGCTACTGGCATACAATCTCATATCATACTAGCACATAACATATCAAATGGTAGAAAACCTAGATGAATATCACAAAGACAATCATCTAACATACAACTCCTACTGGTGGGCCGACATTGTGGTCGTAGACCCACCGCTACTGGAAGGTAACTCACCTCGTACGAGTAGCTGCTGATAATCTGTGCGGGAAATCTCTGTCCGCTGTTGCTCCAGAAATCCTCCGGCTATAAACCCCACAAAACACTTAGTCAGAATCTGATATATACTCTTAGGGTAAAATGACTAATTTACCCCTGACCAAGTCCAAGTCAAAGTCAACTTCCAGTTGACCCGACTCGTCGAGTTGGGCCGCCAACTCGTCGAGTCCCTAACTCTTTACCCGACCTTATCCACGACTCTACTCGTCGAGTTCAACAATGGCTCGACGAGTTCCCCCTCCCTTATGAACATCGAATGAATCTTCATCCGACTCGCCGAGTCGGATGAACAACTCGTCGAGTTCCTTCATCTGATAAACAAGTCATGTGCTTGACTCACCGAGTTGTATGAACAACTCATCGAGTTCATCTTCAACTGCAAGGAGATTGCCTTGGACTCGCCGAGTCCGTTCTTGCACTCGTCGAGTCCAATGAAGTCCAGATCTAAGACTAAGTCCAATACGTTGGGTCACTCCCTTGGGCCCTCTAAAAACCCTTCTTGTGCTCAACTGGTTTCCTTCAAACCTTAGCAGAAAAGGGGAGTTTCGCCTCAAACTTGTCAAGTCCCAAGAACGACTCGTCGAGTCGGGCACGTCCAAGTCTTATTTTTTGATTTCTAGCGTACAACTCTTGACCAAACGGTAGATCTAAGCTCCTTCAATCATTCTAGCACGTAAAGTTACAAACTTTACGTGCATGCATGGGACTTTGAGCTCAAAAGGACATAAAATAAGCTCTTAAGATGCATGGGACCTTAAATGGGTGCAAAAGCAACCCCTAACTGCCTTGTGACTCCCTTAATGACTTGATTCTGAAGCCTAAACCCCAACCATGCTTGCAATCATGGTTGGTCACCAAAAATGTCTTATAAAAGCCCTAAATCTCCCCAGAAAAGGGATCTATCAAATGAAGGAGCAAGGTTACAACTTTATACCTCCAATGAACCGTGGAAGATGCAAAAACTCGAGTTCCCTTGGTCTTCACTTGTTTCCTCAAGTCTTTCCCTCCCTCCTTATGGTCACAACTAGCAAGATCCACCAAAAATGCTTTAGATCTTCTCAAAAACAGCTAGGGTTTGCTATGGTGGGTTTCTGGGAGCAATAGGGACGAAGTGGTGGTTGAAAGAGATGATTAAATAGGGTGCAAACCCTCGGATTAGGGTTTTTGTCCAGTCAGAGCCTACTCGTCGAGTCTAGTCGTCGAATCGATGAGTCCGCCACTTAAGTCCTGTGTCCAAACCCGCTCCTACTCGACGAGTTGGTCCTTCAACTCACCGAGTCCCAGGCAAAAAATGCAAAACACTTAGATAAAAATACATACCAAGAACCAGGTGCTACAATGTTATAGTTTAATGAATGTGGGTCCATTTAGGGCCCAAATAAGTTTTCTTAACCCAAAATAATCCAATTGAGATTTTATTGGCCCATTAGGCCCAATAAGAGGGTCCTGGTCTAATAAGAGTTTGAACCGGGATATTAGGGTTACAACCCAAGGTTGAGTGTATGAAATGTATTGAAGTACGTTTAGGGCTTCACGAGTGAGTTTTGATTCGAATGGTTGTTTTTGAATGAGTAATATGTATAACCTTAAACTTGAAGCTACAAGATACATCATGAGTTGATTACATATAGACAAAATTTCCTAGCCCAATTATGCTAGTGGTGACACAGGGACTGCTGGGCAAGCAGTTCATTCGTCCGAGTAGTTCTCCATGGGGAGCGTCGATTCTCTTCGTTAGGAAGAAGGATGATTCACACCGGATGTGCATTGACTACCGGGAGTTTAGAAAGTTGAAGGTGAATAACCGGTATCCACTCCCGAGGATAGATAATCTTTTTGATCATTTGCAAGGAGGATCTTGGTTCTCCAAGATAGATCTGAGGTCCGGGTACCATCAGGTCAAGGTTAGAGTGGAGGACGTGGAGAAGACCGCGTTCCGGACTCGTTATGGACATTACGAGTTCGTCGTAATACTGTTTGGGTTCACCAATGCTCCGACAATATTTATGGATCTGATGAATTGGGTCTGCAGACTGATGCTCGATCGCTTGGTCATCGTGTTCATAGACGACATCTTGGTGTACTCCAAGACCCGAGAGCAGCATGAGGAGCATCTACGAGAGCCATTAGGAGTTTTAAGATGTGAGCGGCTTTATGCCAAGTTCTCGAAGTGTGAGTTTTGGTTACGAGATGTTTAGTTGCTTGGACACCTCGTTAACCAGGAGGAGATTTTGGTCGATCCGGCCAAAATCGAGGCGGTTATGCAGTGGGAGGTTCCGAAATCTCCCTCGGATATCATGAGCTTCTTGGGATTGGCAGGGTACTACCAGATATTCATATAGGATTCTCCAAGATTGCAATACCCTTCATTCGTCTCACGAGGAAGAGGGTGGATTTCCGGTGGGGCCCAAAGCAGCAGAGGGCGTTTGAGACCCTCAAATAGCGACTATGTGAGGCTACAGTCTTGAATATCCTGGAAGAAGTTAAGGATTTTGTGGTATTTTGTGATGCATCAATCACAGGACTGTGAGCGATCCTCATGCAGGGAGGATGAGTGATAGCCTACGCATTGCGGCAGTTGAAGTTGCATGAGACGAGATACCATACTCATGATCTGGAGTTGGGAGAGGTGGTATTCGCTCTCAAGATTTGGAGACATTACCTATATGGGGTCTGTTGTACCATATACACGGACCACAAGAGCCTAAGACACATCATGGATCGGCCGAACCTAAACATGAGACATCGCAGGTGGCTGGATGTAGTCAAGGACTACGACTATGAGATCCTTTACCACCCAGGTAAAGTAAACATGGTTGCGGACGCTCTGAGCTGCAAGTCAGCTGGATCTTCTACCCCAGTAACATGTATGAGGATATCAGTGGATTCTCCACTTGTGAGCTTGATCCGGGAAGCTCAGGTAGAGGGTAAGAAATGTCTATTTGATTTATGTGGCGACATCTTTATCTACAAGTTTTTTAAAGATGAAAATTATGGTAAGAAGTTATTAGTGATTATAAATCAGGAGACTTTGAACTAATACACACCGGTTCAATATGTATTATGTAAAGAGTTCGAAATAGAGTCTACCACAAGTAATAACTTGTAAAATATCATCAACAATTTTGATAGATATTTTCTAAAGAAAAGATAATGCATGTCAATTTCATGGGTATATTAGTTGTATAAAGTTCGTAAAATTTGACCCTGAAGTAGGTCTACAACATACCAACTTAACGAGAAAACTTTGACAGCATACCGACCATTCGAAAATGAAATTTCGAGGTCTAACCATAGACATGAAAAATAACACTAGAGTCTATAATTAGGCTTAATGTATATCGAAAAGGGTGAGTAGGGTGTGCCCTACTCGCGAGAAGCATCGTTTTGTTTTATATTGGCTTCAGCCCTGGATGTGGCCAAATGGTGTTCTGTTTCCAACACACACCTTTCTAATGCGGCTTGGCGTTGCCGAAGTTCTCTAATCTCAGCTCGGTTGGTAGTTAGTTCTCTTTGCAGGCATCAGTGTGATTTCTGGTTAACTCTTGATATTCACTCAAGTGGTGGAGGCGAACCGTGTTGGCTACCGTAGTAGCACCAACCTCTACGACTCAGTGGACGGCTGATCTTGCTTGCTCGTCGTTACGAGCAACTTGACGTACAAACACAGGGATGGCTCTGTCTGTTAAGGCTCCCTCATCAAGGTTGTAGAAGCTTCGGTCCCATTATAGGGAATTTGTTAACCCTGTTCACGACTCCACCGCTCTAAGTTTACTACCCACTGTGGTGTTGGACCTTGGAAGTTATGTCGGGGATTGGGATTTTGGGCAACTTAAGGTGGATCATAGACTTCTGGTTCCGAGTTAGAGTCTTCCTGAATGTCCTCTTCCTCTAAGTCTACTTCTAGTTCCTATTCAAGCCATCCTACGTTCCCTTGGTTGGGAAAGTACGGATCCCCCATCAGATGAAATCCAACCATGTTATCTATGAGAGAATAGGGGTGAAAAAGTTATTAATAAATCTAGAGATGGTGTTATCATGTTATAAATACTCCCATAGTATTTAAATTTATGTTTGGTTCTCGAGTTCTTCTGGTTCATAGGTTAGGCAAGTTTTAGACTTGTTGCAACACCACGATTACTCCCAAACACATGTTATTCATATATTAAATAAATATAGTTGATCAGGCTATATTTATCCTATATACGATTACATAATTGTCCAGGTTTAACTATAGTGTCCAACATCTAAATACTTTTATGTAGTTCTCACTGCAATATTGTTACTTGTATGTATGCATATTAGTATACTTCTTATAAAATACTTAGATTTTAAAAGTGTACTTTTAGTCAGAGCACTTCAGCCTCATTGTATTTATACTTGTATATCTTTTATGGTTTGATATACTTAGTTCGCTATAAACAATGCTCTGATACCAATCTGTCACACCCTAAACCGGAACGGCGGAAACGTTCAGGGGCGGATGACATCATGTATAATATCACAAAATTTGCATAATAGTAATCAAAGTACAACAGCCATGTATTGAAAAAGTATAAGTTTTACATATGTGTTCAAGTCATTGTATACATGATACCAAAAAGTTAAAAGACATGAGTCAATGAAGCCTCGTCTTCTCAAAAATTTATGAAAGTTATTGTACTCTGATATAGTATGTTGTAGTTTTAACCAATTTGAAACCACGAAAAGTGTGTTTCTTTGTACTGACTTGGTAATCTACATTTGTACTTGTAAAAATATTGTATTATAGTTTTATTATTTAATAAGACTATATGAAGATGTTTACTTATTCATACACTAATCGTATAGTTCAATACCAAATTGTGAGTTACTATAACCATGCTTGATGACCTAAGATGGCCTGAATACGACGTTCTTCAGGCGTCGCTATCGGTACGACATTTGTCACCACAGGCCTGCGGGCCTAGCTGTTGCAAGCAGCTCTGGTGCGGGATTGTCAGTCACGTATAGATCTATACACAAATGTCACGCTCTCCCTCCAGGAGACTCTGGTTATAAATTTCAGGACTTGGTTGGTACTTAGATAAGTACTTGAAGTGTGTCTCACAAATGCTATATTGACGTTTACGTATAGAATAATGAAAAGTTACTTTGTAATAGACAAACTGTAAACTTTTCTCATAAACTATATTGAATATATTTTATAGGTTTGTTATCCGTAAGTTATCCTGAATATATAAAGTAGTATACATGATCCACAAACTGTATCTTGTATGTTTATTATCCTTATTGAAATCTGATCTTTGAAAAGTAATATGTAAGTCCCATAAACTATACTCATTATAGTTTATATGTTTGTGTTTTTCTGAAATGAAAACTTTTGTATTGTAAATAATTCGGTAAGTTTAAATTGAAAATTTGTGATACGGTTATCCCGTGTAATTCAGTATTTATATCCAAATGGTATTAAAATAGTTTGCAAAAATTATATTTTTGTTTAGCAGGTTAAAAATGAATTTATACTTATACAAATATAATATTTATATAATTTTGATTACACCGATAGTCGAATAAATAATTCTACCCCAACCCACAACCAAACAAGGAACAGGAAATGGAGTCAAATTATCAATTCTAAGCCTGTTGAACCCTAAATATATAATTCATATAAGTATATAATTTTATCAAAGAAAACAATTAATAAATATTGAAAACATTTATATATCAACACAATTTCTTGTGTTACACTTGTATTCATCCTCTCCCCTAAAACAGTGAAAAATCATGAAAACGTAGGGGTATGAACTCACATTGTGTGTGAGTTTCTGGTTAGTTTCGATGGGGTTGCGATGATTCCCAATATAGAATATGTGTGATTAACCGTATCCTAATTATATTTTACACATAATTACATGCATAAATTAGATAACTAATGATTTAACAAGATAAATAATATTAGTTCATATGGATTTCTTACTAATAGTGAAGAAAGTTCTAGGTATCGATTTGAATGTTTGAAGGCTAACTGGGTAACTGCTTGCAGATACGAAGAACTTTGATATGAGTTTTGAGAGCATATGAGTGAATTACGTTTACTGTAAGCGTATAATGAATTCATTTGTTCCTTAAATATGAAGGAAACTCATAAGGCGGTGAATGTAAGTTTTACGGTGTAATCACATAGGGAAGCTGATTTTAGATAAGATTATGAAGATATTTGATGAGAGTTTACGGTTATACACTTCCAAGATGAAGTGTTTACGGTCTAGAAACTCAAATGGTAAAGGGTTTACGGTTTGATTTCATTCTAATTAGGTGTTCACGGTTTGAATTCTATTTCATAATGTGTTCACGGTTGAGCTTTTGTTCTTAATGGAGTTCACGGTTTTGCTTTTGTTTTTAAATGATGTTCATGGTTTTGATTTCATTCTAAATGTTGTTCAAGGTTTGTATTATATATATATATATATATATATATATATATATATATATATATATGTATATATATATATATTGTATATTTTCCTATTTTAGTTGAAGTATAAGCCCCTTTATTTAAACTTGAACTTAAATCAATATATGTTTCATTATATATATATATATATATATATATATATATATATATATATATATATATAATTCATAGGAGTATGGTTTTCAAATATATGTTTATACAATAATTTATATAAACATGTCCTATAGCATTCAAAGTTCTTAATGTATAGATATTATGATGTTAAATTACCTGCATACTATTGTAGTTTAGACTTATATTGATTTGAAATAATGGGTTGTTACATAGAGGTTCCCACGTGGAAGTGGGAACAGATCACGATGGATTTTATTACTAAGCTGCCGAGGACGGCGAAGGGCTTCGACGCTATTTGGGTCATCGTGGATCGATTGACCAAGAGCGTCCACCTTTTAGTAATACGGGAGAGTTCATCGGCCGAGAAGCTACCCGAAATGTATATCCGCGAGATCGTTGCTCGCCATGGGGTGTCGGTCTCTATTTGTCTCAAACCATGATGTTCAATTCATCTGCCGTTTCTGAAAAAAGTTCCATGAGGAACTGGGCACGCAGCTTCAATTCAGTACGGCCTATCATCCGCAGATAGATGACCAGAGTGAGCAGACCATACAGACTCTCGAGGATATGCTAAGAGCTTGCGTTATTGACTTCGGTGGGAGCTGGGACTCGTACCTACCCCTTGCAGAGTTATCCGACAACAACATCTTTCAATCCAGTATTGGTGCTCCACCATATGAGTTGTTGTATGGGCGGAGATGTAGCACCCCAGTCTGTTGGGGCGAGGTTGGTCACAGGATGATGGGTTAGACCGAGATAGTTTCGCAGACTACCGAGATGATTCAGCAGATCAGACAGCGGTTGTAGACCGCACAGAGTCGGCAGAACAGTTACACCGACTGGCGTCGATCTGAGTTGGAGTTTTAGGTCGATGACATGGTACTCCTGAAGGTCTCACCCTGGAAGGTGTGATTCACATCAGGAAGAGGGGGAAGTTGGGTCCCCGATACATCGGGCCATTCAGGATCGCTGCCAGGGTTTGCATGGTGACGTATAGACTAGATCTTCCTAAGGAGCTTAGTCAGGTCCACAACACTTTCCATGTTTCACAGTTGCGGAAGTGCATTCTAGATGAGCAGGCGGTAGTGTCGTTATATGATATTCAGGTTGATAGGTGTCTGAATTACATGGAGAGGCCATTGGCCGTTCTTGAGAGGAAGGTAAAGGTTCTATGGAACAAGAAAGTACCTTTGGTAAAGGTACAGTGGAAGCACAGGAGGGGATCAGAGTGGATGTGGGAGCCGGAGGCAGAGATGTGGGAGCACTATCCAGAATTGTTCATCGCAGCAGACTTCGAGGATGAAGTCTAATTCAAGTGGGGGAGAATTGTAACACCCTGATGCCCAGGTATAAGTTTTAAAACCTTATATACATGTTTATGGACCTACACGACGAGTTGGTTGCTCTAACTCGTTGTGTAGAGTCAGGTTAGCCCACATGGATTATTGGACCTACTCGACGAGTCGGAGGACCCTAACTCGACGAGTAGGAGCTGGAAAATGAAACCCTAATTTTTAGGGTTTGCACCCTATTTAAGGGACCTTAAGTCTTTTCCTCCAGCCCCTTACCACCTCCTAACGGCCAGAAGAAACCCTAATCAGTGTAGACTTGTTCTTGAGTGTTTGTGAGATTTAAAGAGTGATTTTGGTGCATTTTGTGAAGAAGGTTTGAAGTTTAAGGATCTTGGAGCAAAGGAAAAGTTGTGGATCTGAATCTACTTCACATGTGCATCATTTTGAAGGTAACAAGCTGTTACCTTGACTTCCCTCTACCTAGATCTCTCTATACTTAAGTTTAGGGCCATTTTAGCATATATGTGAACCATTTCGGGTATTGTTCATGATCTGAAGTTGTAACTTCAGATTTGGACTTCTCTTAGTCCCTATAGCCATAAAGTTATCTGATTTATCAAGCTTGGGCCTTTCTCTTTGGGTTAAACCTTTCCCTTAGTTGGTTTTGGCATTTAGGACCATGCATGTATGTAAAGTTTGCAACTTTACGTGGAAACCATGCCCTAGGAAGTTAGATCTGCAACATGGAGCTTTAGAGCGACTTAAAAACGTTTGGATTAGAAATGAACTGAATGAACTCGAAGAGTCACATAGCCGACTCGGCGAGTCGGATGAAGATTGCCCGTATTTGATTATGCATGAACTCAGCGAGTCGATAAGAGGACTCAACGAGTCAGTAAGGGTTTTTCCCGACATCTGGACATGCATGGACTCGACGAGTTGGTTGAAAACCCGTTGAGTCAATTAGGGTTTTGGTGAATTCTGAGTTCTTAAGGAACTTGACAAGTTGCTAGCTGCACTCGACGAGTTGGGTCAACATGGACTGTTGACTTTGACTGTTGACTTTGACTTTGACCAATGGTTGACCAGTGTGACTTATGGGGGTATTTTGGTAATTTGGGAATCTATGGAAGTGGATCATTGGTGGATGTAGGTGTTGGACTTGGAGCTGTATTTGGTGGAGATTGACTTTATCACTTCGAGCTACTTGTGAAGTGAGTTCTCGTGATTATATCAACAGGGTCTAAGGCACTAATGTCGACCCTTTTCGGATTTGTATCCGGGATATTGCATGATAAGCTTATTGATTGACATCCTGGTAATTAGGATGATGATATGCTTAGGGACATGGTTAGGACGTTAGGTCAGTATCTTGGTATATAGGATGATGCTATGTTAGTGACCGATTAGGTCTATATCTTGGTTATAGGATGTTGTTATGATAAGTGATTTGTTAGATCGATTTGAATGTTATATATGCTAACGTATAATATTTATGTGCACATGATTGTTTTATTGGGGGTTGGGTTGAGGCGGTCATGCTTTGTGCTGAAGGCCAACATACCTAGGGTGGTCCGGATAGACTGAAGTCCCTGCGAGGCGGTCAAGTCAGGCCGAAGGCCCGACGAGCGGTCCGGATAGGCTGTAGGCCTTGCGAGGCGGTCCTAGGCGTGCTGAAGGCTCGGAGAGCGGTCCAGATAAGCTGAAGGCCTGCGAGGCGGCCCCGTCAGGCTGAAGGCTCATAATGCATGCTGTTTGTTTATATGATATGATTATATATGTATGGCGTTGGTATTTTGGGGGTAACTCGCTAAGCCTTCGAGCTTATATTTATCGATTATTGTTTCAGGAAATTCTGATGATCGCGAGAAGGCGAAGGCGTGATCGTGCACCTCCTTATATTTTTATAATCTGATTCTTGGATACTTTAACACTAAACCATTTTTGAAAACAAGTTTTGTAATAATTATTGGTTTTAAAATGTTTTAAAAAGTTTACATTTGACATGATTTTTATGGATGTTACACATTCCCACTAGTGATCACATCATCATGACATGTTATATAAATTGAAACTCTCATGACCTTTCAAATTTCCAATAAACTCTCATAAGCTTTTAAATCTGTAATAACATATAAAATGTTTAATTAACGTGAGATAAATAGAAAAAAAAACTTTATACCTATGTTTTAATCTTTTACAAAAATTTGATAATAATAAGCGACTTTAAAATTAATTAATAATAACATACTGCAATAACAAAAATTAATTACATTACATTACGTTATAAACATTATATTTCAAATGATAAAAAGAAAATTTAAAAATAGTCAAATACGTAATTTTTAAATCACTTAACCATAACAAGAGTTAAAACTAACACTAAATTAATAGTTATATTTAAATTTATTCACGAATATACCACAAGTAGATGTCATTAACTGATCTGATTCTAACGTTATATATATATATATATATATATATATATATATATATATATATATATATATATATATATATATATATATATATATAACGTTTCGTTATCATTGCGACATATTTTATGATAATGCTATTAACTTCAATCCTACTAGTAAAAGTTTCGTCATAACCTGTTATTTAACTTATTTGAATAAACTATACATTTTGATTTATTCAATGAATACAAATTTTATTTACAATACACACAATACCCGAAAGTCTTGTCATATACCCTTTTCAATAAATAAAATATTGGCTAGCAATAAGGTTCACATACTTCACTGTCACTCGTAATAAAACGAAACCAAATGAGTTAAGTGATAATATTGAAAATATAATCCTACAAGTGGTAACCAAAATCAATCATGTTGAAATTTCTCGATAACAAAGGACTATGTGATAAGTGTTTAGATTTTCAAAGTATATGTTAGAAAATAGAAAGAACATTTTTTATGAATGTCTTAATAAGAAAAAAGTAGAAAGATGCAATATTATCATAGTGCACCGTCTTATTAAACAAAATTTAAATGTTAGATTTTGAAGATATAAATCTATAAAAGTTGACCAAAATAAAACAAGTTATTTTCAAAATACAAAGTCTTACAATGTCTTAATAGGTTAGATATTGAAATCTATAATGCAATACTAGAAATAATAAGGGCTAGTTCCATATAAGCCCTTAGGTTTTAAAAAAATATTGATTTTACCCTAGTGCGTCTTTTGGGGTTAATAAAGCCTGAGGTTTTGTTTAATGGGTTTATTTATTGTAATTACAAGGTTTTACCCATTGTTGGCGGTAACCCTCTCTTGAGTTGGCAAGTTGGATCCTATGTGGAATCCTACATGGTAGTCAACATGACATCCCCCTTTATATCAATTTCATCCTCGCAAGACTCGGTCGACATTTCTCTCCCACGTAATAATGTCAACATCCTTTCCAAAATCAAGCTCCATAGGGATTTCATGAAGTAAGAAGAAGGGCAGAGTGAAATTTTAGCAATGCCCTACTTATAAGGTAACAATGAATTTGATTTATTTCATGATCCTAAGTTGGTACAAGGAAGTTGTGGGTTTTTCAAATGAGTTGACGATCAACAAGATAAGGAAGACTTAAATAGGTTTACAGAACATAGACAGATGATGGCATTTATGCAGATGGTTGTTTTTTTGTTGGGAGCTATATTGTTCATGCTTGTTTTAGTAGTGTACAAGATATAGTTGAATTTGATTGTTTTGACATTGGTTGTTATGATAATGGTTGTTTTTAAAAGTACATTGCATAAAATGGTGTTTGGATGATACTAAACGATACATATTATAAGTACATTGCATAAAATGGTGTTTGGATAGTATTTGGATGATTTTAAAAGTACATTGCAGAAAATGGTGTTTTAATTATTCTAAACGGTACACCTTAAAAGTAGATTGCACAAAATAGTACACCCATATTGTACTCTTTGAAATATACATTGCAGAAAATGGTATTTGTAATTAAAAGTACATAATAAGAAGGGGTGTAACCATTAAATATAGTTAAATTCCATAATACCAATATGTCCTTTATATATATATATATATATATATATATATATATATATATATATATATATATATATATATATTCCTTTATGTACTTAAATGATCAACTATGACGAAACCCCACCTAAAAATTAAAGATCCATGCAAAGAAGCTAAATGTGGAAATACTAATCTTGATTGATAGTAATCAAAAGTTACTTGAGGCCCAAGTTGTGAATTAATTAAAGAGTAGTCCCCTTCCCTTCCCTTCCCTTGTCCCATTTTGTACAAAAATGACTTCTTCCACCAAGCTTCGTTTATTTGAATTTGTTTCGTCTTCCCTCCCCTTTGATAATATGTCTTCCCACAACCACAATTTATACATTAACCGGTTTTTGATTATTTGTTTATGCTTCTTTTAATTAAATCCTAACAGCTTAAACCTTCATATTTTACCGGAATTGGACGGTTAAATCCCGCTTGTGACAACAGATTCCCAACCGCTGCAAGGTCTCTACAGAACACCCATCCATTTGTACTAAAATGCCTAAACAATTCACAAAAAAGGCATCCTAAATGGTAACAAAAGAGCAAGTGGAAGTATGCTGCAATCAACGGGTGTAATAATTATTAATTAATGTACATATAAAAAAACACCAAAACATGTTTACAAAAGTGGCAACCTATATAATCCCCACTACACCCCCTTTCTATCTAACCAACTACTCCAAAGTGACTAGATTTGTAGACGAAGAAGAACCACCATCCTCATTGCCAATGGGGGGCAAGGGCTTAATGTAATGAGTTTGGGGCCAAATATTGTTTCCATTAACATGTATGTTTGAAGAGTAACATTCAAGATATTTATCTTTAGAAAAGTATTAATTAATATATCCATAAGGTGTTTGATGGATAAAATTAATTGCAATAATTTTCTGTACACATGGAATTCCAGACAAATCCCACAACTTACATGATCAGGCCGTAGCATCTAAGTCCACCATGTAATTTTCACATCCTCATCTAGCTTCAAACACATTTCCTTGACTATGAAAAATCTACAATAATTTATACAGCTAGTAACAATCTTTGTTACGATTAATATAATTTTTATAATGCATAAAATTAGTAATATACCTCATATTCTTTCCAAAGCGATTCATTTTCCTTGTCACTGTTGGACAAACATTAGAATTCCATCTTTGACTTTCCTTATTCATGTGGCAAACCTGTTCATAAAAGTATATCTTAGATTTTCCAAAAGGTTAGTCTTAACAAGAAAAAACTTGAAAGGTACAATGTTTTCAAAATGTATTATCCTAATAAGAAAAAAAAAGTTAAAAGATAACATTTAAATATGTTATATTTCAAAAATAAAATGTTGTCTTAATCAGGAAAAAGGTTGAATGATAAAAAAAAAAAATTCAAATCTAATAATATTCGATTTTCAAAGTGTATTGCTTTAATAAGAAAAAGGTTGAATGGTAGAAGTTTTTAAACTTAGTAGTCTTAATAGGTGAGATTTTTAAAGTGCAATGTCTTCATCAGGAAGGTATTAAATGAGTGTCTTAATATGTTAGATATTAGCAGTATAACACTATAATTTAAATAGTAATATTTAAGATAAAGCACATTGTCTTAATATGAAAAAAGATATACAGAAATAGGAAAGAAAATTGAAAGTATAATGTTAGTGATGGTAACATAAATCATAGATGCTTAGATTTTCAAAGTATAATGGCTTAATAGTAAAAGATTGTAAGAAAAAAAATCTCTATAGCTATATTTTACAATTGTCTAGACATTCAAAGTCTAGATTTTTCAAGTATAAAATGCTATATATGTTTACCAAAATCAAGCAAGTTTAGATTTTCAAAATAAAGTCTTGATAATAAAAAAAAATTAAAGCTATAATATGCTATAACTGGTAACCAAAAACAAAAATGTTTAGTTTGTGGATGTAGAGTGACTTGATAGCAAGAATAATAAAATTACAGTGTCTTAATAGCTTTGATTATGAAAATATAATGTTTTTTTTATAAAATTATATTGTTTTAATAGAAGGTTATATACCTTTGCATCTAAATAGCATTCAGTTGCAACATACAAACTTATGAGGCCAATATGGAAAGGATTTTTTTTATTATTGTTACCTTATTAGACATTTTACATGTATATTAAGTAATCAGCAAAGTCCAGTTTGGTTTATTACCTTGTCCGTAACACCTCCCATAACCTTAATGTTTTATCGTATTCAAATACCCTGAAACCATGTGATACTTTTTAATTAGCAAGGGTAGAGGAGTAAATTTACTTGCCTTTTGAGTTGGATCAGAATCCAACAGAAACAGAAAGCAGTTGTTTTGTCTGAAGTAGTTGTGTAATGGGCTGTTGAATAGTTCCACCAGCTGCCCTATCAAAACAATAATAGACATGCTAAGAAACGGAATCGCGGATTCCGGCAGAGTTGGAATTCGAGATTCCATTTCTTGACGTGTTTGGTTGACAGTTTGGATGGAATACACTTCTGTTGGATTTCTTGAAATTCCATGTTTGATAATCACAGCTAGGAACTGGAATTGTGGATACCGGTGGGATTGGAATTCGAGATTCCATTGAATGGTGCCTTTGGTTGAAAATTAGGACGGAATGCAACTTTGTCAAATTCCTTGGTATTTCATATATTGATGGACTTGAACCATTTATTTATAGGGGCAGGCGGAAGGAATGCCAGTTTTGATTCATTCCTCCCTCTTTATTAAAAGACCAAAATACCCTTGTTATATATTGAGATAGAGGGAGGACATTTGATAGCGCAAAGAAATAGTTGAGAGTGCATGGCTTTTTGATCACGGTTGAAATTTGGACCTAATCATTCCAATAAAACACCTGAAAGCTTATGAATTATTTTTCAAGATGAATAATAATGGAGAGAGAGAGAGAGAGAGAGAGAGAGAGAGAGAGAGAGAGAGAGATCACTCATGCTCTGTGAGATAAAAATTCTTTATTTCAATTATTAGCAAAATATTGTGTGTATAATAAATAAATAAAAAACACAAAGTAAAATGACTAATTAGATAAAGTAAAATGACTTTTTTTGCCCTTATCTTCATCTTCTAAATCTCCTTCATCTTAAATCATAAAAATCAAACCAAATTCAATCAACACCCAAAAATTAAAGAAAAATCAAGATCCAAAAGTATAAAATAAAAATAATTCTAACCTAACAATCTTTTTAGTTTACTGTTCATGGTTTTTTTTAATAAATTTGTTGGTACCTTGGATCTTAATTTTGTTTTAGTTTTAGCTTAATTTTTGGGTATTGGTTTGATTAGAGTTTAAGATTAAAGTTGAGGAATTTTAGGTTTACAGGATGAAGGATAAAAGAAGAGAGGGACAAAATAGTCATATTTCACTTGGATTTCACGAACATTTTGCAATACCAACAGTTCCACCATAGAGAGAAAACTTTCAACAAAACTATACTTTATTGACCCCTTGTGCAGCAAATGAAATATCTTAGATGAAAACCATAAGTTTTGAAATATCACGAGGACGAAATTGTAATTTACTCTATAAATAATAATAGTGGCATGTTACCTGGCAATAACCAAGATCAAAGTTGTAGAATGAGTAAGTCAACAATATATCATTACCTTAAAAACAAAAATAAAATACTTAAATAAAAAAAACCACATTTGAAATGTATGGTTATTTTCATACCACATCTTTCTCAATCAAACCCTTCCTTTCTCTAATTTCTGTAAACCTTTTTATACCCTGCAACATGAAATTGCAATAAATATAAAAACCTCTTTTGGGTGATAGAACTTGGAGGGCAAAATAGTCATTTACCTGCAATTGGTTTTTGATAGTCATGTATTCTAATGTTTTAGCTGAGACAACATACTGCCTCTGTGTAAGAATGCATAAACCTGGAATTGAACAGATTTTAGTTAAAATTAGCCAAAAGGGTCAATGCGTAAATTTCAACAAAATATAAAAAAACCTTTTTTTGCCCCTATAGAATATTCTCTGTTTTAAAGCATCTGGATCCATGACTAAGCCTTCATAATCCAAAAAGCTTGACCACTGTATAGCATAAATAGCATTTTTTTTAAATTTATTTTTCTCTTAATTTTTATACGAGTATAAGCAATGTTCATTAGTTTTTACACATAGAAGGCATGTACTTTATTCTTTATCCATAATAGGAGCATATTTTCAGAGAATCTTTTCGGGGATTAGGGTATAGTTATGCTCCTTAAATGTATGACAGATAAGCCAGACTCCTCCACTATACAAGTAAAGAGAAGGGAATGATAGACCTGAAATCAGTAGAACACATTTAAAAAAAAAAAAAAAATGATAAACATATTTTCAGAGAATGCTATAATCGGGTAGACATCATCTAAAAGTATAATGTTGTAATAAGAAAATAGCTAAAAGTAGCATGCTAAAATTGGGAAAAAATTTCAAAGTACAAACAAAAAGTCGAAAGTCCATTACTGTAATAGAAAGAAAGGATGGACAAATAAATGAAAGTAAGTTGTTATCTATTATTGCATTTAGGCCTAAAAAATAACCTAGAAAAATATTCTTTAAAGTATGGAAAACTAAAAGGCACCCTTGTTTTGTATATTTGTTACCTTTAACTTTGCATCATTAAACAGTGTTTCTCTCAGACTTCACTGCATTCTTACACCTTGCAAAAACCACAGACCTAATTGAGAATCAATAAGCCTTGTTGATTGAAAAATACATAAATTTATCTTTCCTATATGGATGGGCCCCATCTCTTCTGCATCTATAGGGAGGGAGACTTATTTCATTACAAGCAATTTCAATGTATTCAAAGTTGTTGTTAAATTGGACTATTCTGCTAAACTTCATTCTCTACTTATCTCACAAAAATCCTTAGATATGATAATTCTGCAATTAGTTTTTCTAAGTACAGTGACTTTATAGGAAAAATAATAAATGTAATATTACCCTAAAAAGATTGATTATATATTATTGTTACAGAACCACTGATATTCGATAATGAAAATTGTTACTAATTGGAAAACAAAATTATCTTCTATTAAAGTATTAAGATATATGATGATAAGGTAACAAAAATTGCAATACCTGATCCCCTCCGTTTCTTGTACAGATCACCACCAGAAAGAATGAGATGAAATCCATACTTTCTTAACATAATTCGTTTGGCTAAAAAAACAAAAGGTAACAACAATAAGATGCTTGTTCAAGCACAACAGCTGAATGAAGAGGTCCTGCAAAAAATTGAAGTTTTTAAACAAACAAAGTTCTCATATATAATATTTTTATTCACAAACAAGAATTAATTATTACCTCATCAGAGATAAGAAAGTACACACAAACACCCTCTCTTTATATTGACCACTTGATTTTAACATTTCCTTCCCTAATGTCCCAATTCACTGAATAAAAGCACATCTTTTTTTGATTGATTCAACAACATCAAGTATGTTAATCCCATCATTTCCTGAAGATGATATAAATAAGCACAAGTTTTAGGAACAGAGGGGTATTTCTGGAATTACACAAACAGGGTCATAGGCTCATATAATCTTTTGTAACCAGTGGATAGAAGAAGGCTGGAATCAACAACCAACTCCCTTATAATATTTAAGATTCAATGGAACTAAAAGTGTAAATTTGTAGTAGCCTTGGAACACAAATTGAAAGTGTGATGCTATCTATAAATGGGCAGATTTTTCAAAGTATGTTATGTTGCAATAAGAAATAAATGGAAGTACAGTGCTATATATAATTGGGTAGAATTTTCAAAGCAGAATGTCCTAATAAGAAAATAGCTAAAAGTAGTATATAACTGGGTAAAAATTTCAAAGCACAATGTCTTAATAAGAAAAAGTTGAAAGTCCATTACTGACAAATAAATGAAAGCAAGTTAAAAAATAACCACATACCTAATTGAGCATCAATAAGCCTTACTGACAAAAAGATTAAAACTCAAATAAATAAACTCATGATGTTATTGGAGATAGATGTTTATGTCTGTGATTATGATAACAAGACAGAATTAGTGAAAAGTTAGCAAAGTCAAACACATTATTACATTGTGATTGAGCAAAAGGATTGGAACTTGTTACACTAAATCACAACACCTCTTGGTTTGATTAAGATTCAAGACACACTTGTATTTCTAATTGAGTAAAATTACAAATAAACAAATTATCTTTCCCTAATTGAATCTTTAATGGCTCAAAAAGTTTTAATTTGGTTTGGTTTGGTTTGTGATTATTTACTTTTGTCTACATAATTCAATCCAACAACATTTTCACCCGCAAAACAACTCTTTAACTTAATTAAGAAATTTCATCAGACACCTAAAGTGCAGAGTAGGTGATCTAATTCAAAAACCCAACAAAACAAAAGATAAATGGAGGAGAAAAAGAGAAAGAAACCCAGTGAGGGTAGTAGATCCTTGGGTGTTTGATCTGTTTAAATAAAATGACAGATTAGTTTTAAGTAAAATGACTTTTTACCCTTATGTTCATCTTATCAATCTCCTTCCATCTTAAATCATAAAAACCTAACTAAATTCAATCGAAAAAACCCAAAAAATTAAAACACAATCAACATCCATAGTTTTTTTTTTTTTTTTCCATTTTGTTGGTACCCTGGATCTTAATTTTGTTTTAGTTTTAGTTTTAATATTTGGGTTTTGGTTTGATTGGATTTTCAGATGGAGATTGAGGAATTTTTAGGTTTAGAGGATGAAGGAGAAAAAGATGGGGACAAAATAGTAATTTCAATTGAACTTCACAGACATTTTGTAACAGCATCAGTTCCAGGGAAAAACCTTGCAACAAAACTACACTTTATCAACCACTTGTGCAACAAAAGAAATATCTAGATGAAAACCATAAGTTTTGAAATATCACAAGGACGAAACTGTAATTTACTCTATAAATAATAATAATAGTAGCAATAACCAAGATGAAAGTTGTAGAACAATTAAGTCAACAATAATATATCATGCAAAAGATAGATAATTTTTTAAGAGAAGTGGTGAATATCTAACATCTGTGTTGTTAAAGTTATCATGCTCCTTAAACATAAAGACAGCTAATTTTTGAAGACAAGTAGTGAATTTTAACATGGAAATGGAAGAGATGAAAAAGACATTGGCAAAATGGTCTTTTTCATAAATTTAACATATAGGCTGTTTGAAGTTGAGACCAAACACATTACACACCATGAAATGAGTAGCGTATTTTCAAAAAGATTATTATTATGTTTTTTAGGGAGTTAGGGTTTAATTTGTGGCTCCTTCAACATATATGATGATTATTTCTTCTTTGCTAAAAGAAAGCATTTTTTTATCAAGTCAATCATAGATATAGACACAAATCCAGTAAATATAAGATGCCATTATCCAGGTAGCACTTTATCAGTGCAGCACTTATTAAAAAAAAAAAGGAGGGTTATTTGCCTTATATCAGGAACAATACACAATCTGATATAAGCTTTTTTCCAAAATCAGTTGGATATGCTAAAATATCAAACCCATTAGATGATGTAATATATCAGGAAAAATTAAAACCCAAAATTTACAAAACATGCAAGAATCTGAGCAGAACCTTTGAAACATGGAGAAACGTAACAGAAATGAGTTACTACTTATAATCTCCATTTTTGTATCCATAATTTCTTAATAGGTTGAATGTTGAAAGTATAATATTAAAACAATGCCTCGTTAAGTTCGATTTGGAAAAAGAAAACTAGGAAAAGAATTAATAGTATAATGCTATGATTTGAATTTACCTGAGCAATAAGTTTTAAAAATTATACAGCCTTTAACCCCACCCAGTTGCTGATGGAAGAGTGGCATTACCTATATTTCTAGTCAATATGAGTTCTTGAAGATTGTAGCATCATTTCAATAAACTATCTTATCAGAAGGAATCTCTGAGCAACTGCAACTAATCAGAATTTTAACCATTTAAAAGAATTAACTATGGCACACAAAATATGAGTTCTTCAATTTATCTGCCACTAAAACAGCGTAACTATGGTGATGAAATGTGGAGCAAAAGAAGAGAAATTACATTTAGAATGTGTATATGAATATGAAATCTAGAGTTGATAAAAAAACAATCATGGAAAAACTAAAATGTTCGATAAAAAGAATTGACTAAATAACAAATATAATTTGTATAGAATTACCAGGTGTACCAAATAAGTTCTGAAGGCGTTTTCATGCGATATTCAACATTTTTTTTGATAAAAAAGCACATCAATTCCTGAAGATAAAAAATAAGCACAAGTTTTAGGAACAGAGGGGTATTTCAGGAAATACACAAACAGGGTCATAGAGCTACCTGTTCACTTACATATTGTTTCCATGCTTTGTCAGGTTGTAATCAGTGGCAATTTGATAAAGCAAGTTCATAATTTCATAACATGAAGGCATAATCACCCAATACCCTTTTCTGAGATTCAATAATGTACCTTTAAACATTAACAGAAAAGCTAAATAAGAAAGGGTCCACTAAATAACTGCTGAAGGTGTTTTCCATGCAATATTCAACATCTTTATTTGATTGAATCAACATGAAGTAAGTTAATCCCATCATTTCCTGAAGATAACAAATAAACATAAGTTTTAGGAACAGATGGGTATTTCTGGAAATACACAAACAGGGTCATAGACTCATATGATCTTTTTGTAATCAGTGGTAATCACCCAGCACCCTTATTTGAGATTCAATGCAATAACCACACACCTTATTGAGCATCAATAATAAGCCTTACTGATTATATAATACATAAATTTATCATACTCATCAATAAGCCTTACTGATTATAAAATACAATGTAAATTTAGGCTGCTCATTAAGTCTAAAACAAACAACAATTTTGACATGATGTGATTAAGTCCAACTGAGCCACCATAATACCATCTTTTTCCAAAAAAAAAAATCTTTCTAAATTGTCAAATTAGTAGTGTAGTTTGTGAGGGTAGAAGAGTAAACTTACTTGCCTTTTTGAATTATATCAGAATCCAGTAGAAACAGAAGCAGTCGTTTTGTTTGAAGTAGTTGTGAAATGAGCTGCCATATCAAAACAGTAATAATATACATGTTAGAAACTGCAGCTAAGAAATGGAATCGCGGGTTCCGACAGAATTGGAATTCGAGATTCCATTTCATGACGTGTTTGGTTGACAATTGGGACGGAATTCAGTTCTGTTGGATTTTCTTGAAATACTATTTTTAGTAATCGATTTGCAGCCAAGAATTGGAATTGTGGATTCCAAGGAAATTGGAATTCAAGATTCCATTCAATGGTGCATTTGGTTGAAAATTCAGACAAATTCCTTCAAATTTCAAATTTGATGGACTTCAACCATTTATGAGGGCAGGTTGGTTTCAATTTCATTACTCTTTTTTTTTATTAAATGACCAAAAAGCCCTTGATCACGGTTGAAATTTGGACCTAATCTTTCCATAAAAAAAAAAAAGAAGAAAAACAAAACACCAGAAAGCTTGTGATTCATCTTTCATGATGAGTAAGGATAGTGGAGAGAAATCACTCAAGCCCTGTGAGAAAGAAAAAAATTATTTCTTACAAACATTAGCAGAATATTGTGTATAATAAAAAATTTAAAAAAAAACACTAATAATTAACAATCAAATTTAGTTTTGCTGCAAGGTTCGTCTCTGGCGGCATTAAAAAAAGGTTTTAAAGTAAAATGACTCTTTTGCCCTAATCTTCATCTTCTCAATCTCCTTCATCTTAAATCATAAAGACCTAACTAAATTCAATCAACACCCAAAAATTAAAACAAAATCAAGATTAAAAAAAAATAAAAAATAAAAAAATAATAATAAAAAAAAAAAAAACAACAACTAACCTAACAACCTTTACTTTTCTAAATGAAAACCATAACTTTTGACATATCATAAGGACGAAATTGTAATTTACTCTATAAATAATATTGTCATGTTACCTGGCAATAACCAAGATCAAAGTTGTAGCACGAGTAAGTCAACAATATATCATGCAAAATGCATACATTTGGATTACCATCACCCTCATAGAACAACAATGAGCTGTCAAGTCCTTACCTTAAAAACAAAAATAAAATACTTAAAATAAAAAAAACCACATTTTAAATAATTTGAAATGCATGGTTATTTTCATACCACATCATTCTCGATCAAACCCTCCCTTTCTCTAATTTTGGTAAACCTTTTAGCCTGTTCCGGAGAAATACTCTGCAACATGAAATTGCAATAGATATAATACGTGGGTGACAGAAGTTGGAGGGCAAAATAGTCATTTACCTTCCATTGGTTTTTGAAAGACATGTATTCGGATGTTTTAACTGAGACAACATACTGCCTCTTTGCATATGTTGAATTGTATAAGATCCTACTAAAATTGCCCAAACCTGGAATTACATGTCGATAGCAGATTTAGTTAAAATTAGCCAAAAGGGTAAATGTGTAAATTGGATAAAATTTTCAAAGTGCAATGTCTTAATCAGAAAGAGTTGAAAGTACAATAATGTAATAGAAAGAAAATGAAACTAGGATGCTAAAAACACTTACATAAAATGCCCATGGATTTGATTCATGATCAGGTGCAAGTGTGTTTCTCTTGCTCTGTATCACATGCAATTATGAACTTCACATATATATATATATATATATATATATATATATATGTATATATATGTGTATATATATGTGTATATATATATATATCTATATATATATATATATATATATATATATATATATATATATATATATATATATATATATATATATATATATAAGGAGTGAAAACCTCTTTGTGGACTAAAAAAAATTCTTTTGGAACCTTTGGATTCATTGCACCATTACTCATAGAATGACCTGTCAAAAACCACATTTTAAATAATTTGAAATGTATGGTTATTTTCATATATTCGATAATGAAAATTATCTATTAAGTACTAATTGGAAAACAAAATTATCTTCTATTAAAGTATTAAGATATATGATAAGGTAACAAAAATTGCAATACCTGATCCCATTTCTTGTACAGATCACCACCAGAAAGAATGAGATGAAATCCATACTTTCTTAACATAATTCGTTTGGCTAAAATAAAAGGTAACAACAACAATAATCACAGCTGAATGAAGAGGTTCCTACAAAAAAAACTGAAGTTTTTTAACAAAAATCCCATATATAATACTTTTTATTCACAAAAGGGAATTGATTATTACCTCATCAGAGATACGAAAGTATACATCAGCACCTCTTTATATTGACCACTTGATTTTAACATTTCAATCCACCATGAGGCATTTCCTTCCCTGATGTAAAGATCTACCAGGCATACTAAATAAGTACTGAAGGTGTTTCTGTGCAATATTCAGCATCTTTTTTGATTGATTCAACATGAAGTAAGTTAATCCCATCATTTCCTGCAGATAAGCACAAGTTTTTAGGAACAAAGGGGTATTTCTGGAAATAAACAAACAGAGTTACAGACTCATATCTTTTGTAATTCAGTGGATAGAAGACAGAAATCACCCAACACCCTTATTTGAGATTCAATGGAACTAAAAGCGTATCTTTGTAGTGGCCTTGAAACAAAAAGCTCAGCATATAAATTGTTAAAAAAATCACAACACCTCTTGGAAGTATCCTCATTTGATTAAGATTCAAGCTTACTTTCCTTATGCCCCCAAAAATCAATTTTCAATCTCTAAAAATCCTGCAGTAAGAAAATTACAAACATAAGTCCATATATTTTTGTAGCAATGACAATCAAAATCTGTTTCAAATATGGAAATTTAACACTTCAGCCTAACGTATATTAATTATAGGCAACTCTTAGATAGAACCAAATACACTTCTATTTCTAATTGAGTTAAAACTACAAACAATAAATTTTCTTTCCCTGATTGAATCTCTAATAGCTCAATAATTTAATCCAATAACATTAAGACATTTCATCAAACACCTAAAGTGCACAGAAGAAGAATCTACAACTAAACAGTACTTTTTTGGGTTTCAAGACTATTTAAACTTAACTATTGTTGGACCAATCATCTTCATTTGATGGGTGCTTTCTATTAGGTGGCCTGCTTCAAAAAACCAACAAAACAAAAAATAAATGGACGAGAAATAGAAAGAAAAAAGAAAACCAGAAATCGGAGGAGAAAAGAGACAACTAAACTCACAGCCTAGAAATCAGAGGAGAAAGACATGTACTCGTTTTCTTGATCGATGATGATGGTGAACCAAACTGACATCGGACCAGACGTCATACTACAACTACAAAGAATAAAGGTACAACCCAATAGCCCCAGTGATGAAGGGAGGCCTGAAGATGTTAGCCTAATTTAAAATACCTAACAAAAACAAAAACGAAATCAATAAAATACACACACACACAAAAAAAAAAAAATAAGAACGTTACCTAACAGAGGAAGAGGGAAACGCAGAGGATTGTTGAACGTCGGGGAATGAAAGAAAGAGGAAACGGTGGTGTCGATAGAAGAAAAAGAACCTCCAAATAAAACCCTCTTCTTCAAAGAAACATGTATCTATGGTGTTTGTAGAGAAGCCAGAGGGATGAGTGAAGAAGGTTATTTAAGCGCGAATACACCGACCCAACCCTTTTAACTTCCGATTTCTAACGGTTCTTTTTATAAAACATTCCTAAATTACCATGCTAACAAAATAACATTTCCATTTATCTTAAGCCCCTTAACTTTTGTTTTTTACTTTAACCTGCCTTTTTTCTTTTTAATTTTTATCACAAATTTGGTCTACACTTATTTTTTTTTACAACTTTCTTTTTATATAATTTCTAAAATTTAGGCTTTTAAAAAAAATTATTTTGTTACAATTTTATAAAATTTGATTTTTTACAAATATTCTTTTAATTTTGTTTTATATTTGCTTTTCTTAGATTTTTCTGATTTTATAAATTATATTTTTTTTAATTTGTTTTCTATATTCTACAAAAATTATTTTTTACATCTTTGTTTTTTTTTCAAATTGTTTTTAAAAAAACTAGTATTCTTTAGAAAATTATTTTTTACAAAGATTTATATCTTTGTTCTAATGCATGTATTTTAAAAAAATTCCCGTATTTAAATAAATATTATTTTTTAAATTTTATTTACTATTTTTTATATTCATTTTCATGCGTCTATAGTTATAAAAACAAGTAGGAGTTATGATTTTTTTTCTTTTACATGGTCGGTTTCAAAAAGAATCTTTTGAAGAGTGCACTTTTATGTTAAAGTTAAATGTCTCATCCAAATTCCTTTGTTTTACAATTTTGGAATGGTGAAAACATTTAAATATCTCAAAGGGAGGATCATCCTTAATTCAAGTAATAAAACATTTAAAAGTTAAAACTTCTATTGTTTTCATAATCTTTAAAATATCTATCAATATATAACTAAAGAAAAAGAAAATATTGAAATATTTAAAATATCGAAAAATTCAATCACTATCTAGACTTCACCCATCATCTAAAAGAACGAAAAATTATGAATCTTTCAAAACTCAAAACTCAAAACCCTCACTCCTAACCTATCATGAACTTTTTGTTTTCTTTTATGTCACAATCATTTCTTCTATGGTCCCATTGTTTCGTTGAGTTTATATCCCCGTCATCGAGCCACTACTCACATTAACACTCTTCGTCTAGACTGATGTGTGTCGCTCCATAATCATGGCCTGCCGATTGCCCGTCGCTCTTGCGAATTGTTTCTCATACTCGCTATTTTTTGGTTCTCATCGCTTCTCTTTTTTTTGTCAAACTTGTTGATATTTATCTGTATTTTTTAGAAAAACATAGGTTGAAATCCACTCTAATCGTGTAACGGAGCATAGACAAAGAAAAGTTTATTAGCCTATTGAGTATAACTAAGAGATGAGTGACTTACACAACAATTTGGGAGTTATTGATGGTTATTTTGTAACATCAAGCAAATAATAGTTAGATATTTAATTTATATAATATATATATATATATATATATATACTAAATTTTAAATAAAAAATTTAATAGAAAAGAAATTTGTCAATTGGATTATATATGTCTTCATTTGAATCCAACTAGGGATGACATCGTCCAAACCTAGACTGAATTGTATCGAGAACCGAAGAACCAAGAACCAAGAACCAATTTAGTGGAAAATGGAGAATTGAAAACATGACTAGATACCTCATTTTCGATTCTGGTTCGGGTCTACAAGTAAGTGTGTTCTTTAAGGATGTGTAGTTTCGGACCCGACCCAAACAGGACTGAGAACCAACGAGATTTAAAACAGAGAGAACATCACACATATACAAAAAAAAAATAAAAAAAATAAAAAAATAAAAAAGGAAGAGGGGCGATGAGATAAAAAGGCCCACAAAAAAATCATAACACCTCTTGGAAGTATCCTCATTTGATTAAGATTCAAGTTTACCTTCCTTATGCTCCCAAAATCAAATTTCAACCTCTAAAATCATGGTAAGAAAATTAAAAACATAAGTCCAAATTTTATTTGTAGCAATGACAATAAAAAAAAGTTTTCAATATGCAAATTATATAGTTTATCCTAGTGTATATTAATTGGAAAGGAAACCTAACTTAATTAAACAGAAACACACAC
Organism: Lactuca sativa; assembly: GCF_002870075.4. Lineage (NCBI taxonomy): Eukaryota > Viridiplantae > Streptophyta > Magnoliopsida > Asterales > Asteraceae > Lactuca > Lactuca sativa. Next base: position 616 of record NW_026440207.1, on the reverse strand, counting down.
CTTCATATGTAAATTTTTGTTAGAATCTAGGTTTATTCTATTATAGCAACCTATTTATGAAAAATAATAAAAGAATTACTAACCTCTTGATGTTCTTGATCTTTTGGAATACTCCTTAACTGAGATCTGATCACAACCATCTTTTCTTTGGACGAAGAGGACCAGTAGTAGGAATCCCTGTTTGTTTCACACCCAAGACTCCAAGAGAGTACCAAAAAATAAACTAGGATGAGGGTCAATTTCACAAACCCTAAAAGGGTAAGAAATCGTCCACTAAGAAAGGGGAGGAAGAAGGACGACGAAAAATCAAGTCAAGGTTCAAGGAGAATGAAAATCCCAAGTGCCTTATTTATAACATGGATCCTTGCATTAGTTTCACCCCCATCCCATGTTGGATGGATTGAATTGTGAGTTTCATCTCCCATCCCATGTGGGATAGAGTGATTTTCGAATTTCCCCTTATCCTTAAGTGCTTAGGAATATTCCAGTCAGTTAACATTTAACCAATTAATATTCAACCATTTAATTAATTAAAACTATTTAATTAATTTCCAAAATAATTTCTAACCAACTAGTTTAGATCAGTTGGCCACCAGGGTTGCTTGGGTGGTTTTCC